>NW_012028244.1:38227-39129 GCF_000956235.1 Wasmannia auropunctata
ATACATTCATATATAATATGAAAAAATAAAATTTTTTTCCCATGTTTTAATATTAATCGTAATACATAATACACTTCCTTTATAATATGTAATCTTTCTTAATACATAATTTTGCATGATTTATTATAGATAAAGTATAAATAATTTTAATAACAAAAACATCTCCTGTACGTGCGTGTATGTGAGAAGAAAGCGCATGTATATTTTTAACGATAAAGGATAATGTTATCTTTCATAATAAATAATCTTACCTTTATTTTTTAAATTGAGAGCAAGAGAAATCATATTGAGTATTTAAAAAAAATATTGCTCATTTGACAAAAACCGAATTCCTTTCTCTCTACATATGAAGCCTCTCGCATTCATCCGGTAAATTATATATATTTATTTATTCGATTAGACTATTCATATATATTTTTATTTTAGTACATACATCGTTAAATTATTTTAATTAACAGAGTGCAAAATTGTCAGTCAGAAATGAATTAAAGTGTTCCAAGGATTTAAAATCACCCGTAGACATTGAAAATGAAAAATTGATATTTGAGTACGTGAGTAAAATAAAAATTATACAATTTGTGTATGCAAGATAATTGTAACAATGAATTATATTTAAATCTCTATAAACACAAAAAAATAATGGCCACTAAATAATCTGTTTTTATTAAATTTTTGGTTATAAACATTAATAAATATTTTTTCAAATAATTATTTATTTCTGATATTTTTATTCTACTCATTTTATTAGATTCATTTTTAGTCTATTGATATAATAAATAATACGATAGCTTTCTTGTATAATTTATAATATAATTAAATAATTTATAATTACAAAAGGACTCTCGAAATTAGAAAACAAAGATTAATAATAGAATAATGAGAGTACAGTGCAGTATCTTGCT
>NW_012028244.1:39149-40362 GCF_000956235.1 Wasmannia auropunctata
TGTAGAAAAATCAAACTGTAAGTTTAAAATACACTTATTTAATCATATTGTAATGAATTCTAAAAAAATTCTTGCGCAAAATACCGCGCTGTACACTCGTTGTCCTATTATTAATTCTTGTTTTTTTAAATAATTTATTATTAAGGCTTCTGCTTACTTATTATTACTGTCTTAGATTACGATGTCAGAAATGAGAAAATAAATAATAAAAATTCTTGCATAATATATTAAAATGGAAATATACGTTTTAATAAATATTAATATACATATACTCGATAAGATTGACCTATAAAATATATCGAAAACTCTCTCCATTTCATTAATAAATAATCATATAGCTGGAAATGAATTATGCACAACCAAATGAAAAATAAGCATGTTTCTAGCTGTGACAGCTCAAATTAATCATATATAGAAATAAATATGACGTAATTCCTTTCCGAAACAAAAAACTATTTTGTGAAATTTTTTAATAAATTTATATTATTACGTTACAATTATAATTGTTTTATTGAAAAATATTTTTATTTAAATATATGTTGCAAGAATTTTTATTGTAGAGTTTTTCGTTTCTGACGTCACAATCTGAAACAGTAGTGGTGAGTGAACAAATGTCTTAAATGCATAAGTAACTTTAACAAATTGGAAAACAGTTCAAATGGAGAAACTTTCAACACAGTGGATCAAAAATTAGAAACCGAAAACATTTTACCAATAGTCCAGGAAAACTCGTAAGTCGAAACTTTTAAAAGATGAATATTCATAATTTATAAATTCACTTATTTTTATGTAGAAAAATGTTGCCTACGATTTGAGTAAAATGTTTAAATATTATACTTAGAAATTATTGGAGCTCCGAGAAAAGTTCAGAGATAGACGCTGATGAAGAATTCGAGGAAAATCTGCTGACTTCGACGAAGGAATGGCCGTTTATCACAGATGCTAGTGACGATCCACGCTCTGCCACATTGTTAAGAAGCTTGGCGTTAAAATGCGATTGTCGATCGTGCAATGATCATAAATTCGCGCCTATTGGTCGCACTGATCGACGTATACGTCAAGTTTCGACTTACGAGTTTTCTTGGACTATTGGTAAAATGTTTTCGGTTTCTAATTTTTGATCCACTGCGTTGAAAGTTTCTCCATTCGAACTGTTTTCCAATTTGTTAACGTTACTTATGCATTTAAGACATTTGTTCACTCACCACTACTG
>NW_012028244.1:41395-42810 GCF_000956235.1 Wasmannia auropunctata
AATTTTTATTATTTATTTTCTCATTTCTGACATCGTAATCTAAGACAGTAATAATGAGTAAACAGAAGCCTTAATAATAAATTGTTTAAAAAAACAAGAATTAATAATAGGACAACGAGTGTATAGCGCAGTATTTTGCGCAAGAATTTTTTAGAATTCATTACAATATGATTAAATAAGTGTATTTTAAACTTACAGTTTGATTTTTCTACATTCTTCGAACATTTCAGACTTCATCCCAAACAACAAAAATATTCGAAATACATCATAGCGATATCCTAAAGATATCACATATCCCAAATATATCTTTAAGATATTCCTACAATATATTTTGGACACTTTTGCTATGTGGGATTTTGGGTCATTTTCAGCGAAAAAATCATTAGCAAGAGAATATATTCTCAAACTCTTGAGTGCGAATCGAGTCGTTACTCTGCTATATTTAAATCAATCAGTCTGTTTTTTTTACAATGAAATTTTTTCATTCCTTGTAACATTTAAAAATTGTCAATGTAACTTTATTATTACTTTTATATTATCTTTACTGCCTTCTGTATTTGGTCTAGAAGCGCTAATTGTTTTTTACATAAATTTTCTTTTTAATTAAATTTTGAGCTATCTCTCAATATGTACAACTTTTATTTTTAATATGTACTTAACTTATGTACATATGTAACTTATGTACTTTAAATATGTTGATACATATTTACTCTAACATATTTTATGTTAAATTTAACATTTGGCAGCGCCAAGTGTTTTTGACATAATTTTTCTTTTTAATTAAAATTTTTTTCTTATTTTGTTCTATTAATATTTATTTGTTTCTATTAATATTTTATTTTTTTAATTTTTTGTAATAATACTTGAGTTGAGTAAAATAGTACAATTTTGTAATATAATAATATTTTAAAAAATTAAATAACAATTACCATTAGGTTGAAATAGAAAGAGTTAATAGGTATAAAGATTACATATCACTTGGATTGAGTGAGATAACACATTTGCGAAAAATTAAAACTACTATCATTTGGGTTGGAATGGAAAGACCAATGGAAATACAAAGATACATATCAGTTAGAACTTTTTTTTTTTTAATTTTTACTTTTATAAAATTTTTTATGAGATTGTAATTTGGCAGTTATTAATATCAAATATTTTGTATAAGTCACATACATATGACTTGATTGAGTAATGAAACGTAATTTTTATGGAATCATAACTTGGCGCCAGTTTTTGATATCAAACCTTTTATACAAATGATACATGTCACTTGGTTTGGGCAAGATTACGTAATTTTTATGGGATTGTAATTTGGCGCCATTTATTGATTGATATCACTAGTACATATTACTAGTACATATCACTTTTTTAAAATTTAGTACAATAATTTTTTTGTTCGAGTAGCACATATTTAA
>NW_012028245.1:0-4251 GCF_000956235.1 Wasmannia auropunctata
GTGTGCTCTTCCGATCTATGTTTAACACATTTTGGTACATGCTATCATGGGTTTATAAATCAATTTCACAAATGATTAAAAATGCAAGCATTATAGCCATTTAATTATGTAACTTAGCTGATTAGAAAATTATTAAGATTATTAAACTTTGTTATAACCAATCTTTTATTGTCTCTGTATATTTTAAGAGAAGCAATAGAGTCTCATAAATATATTCATATAGTCTACACTTTTTTATGAGCGAGATACTATAGGGTATTCTTTACGTGAAATGGCGTCGTCGTCGTTGTCAACTTGCATTTTTTTACGTATGTTATTTGTATAACAAAATTATTTTGTTAATTAATTTTTTCCAAAGTTTCACATAAAAAACAAAATTTTGCGTAGAAACGCTATTAAAATGAAAAATATATTTATCGCTTTTTTTTACATATTTTTTATCTTTTTAGGCAAATTTTTTCACACAAAATTTTATTTAATATTTATAAAAATGAGTGGAGATATCTGTCTATAAAAGCAAATATAACAATCTCGATCATGTTTTTCCTTTGCGTTAGACATTGTACACGCGATAATTACCGTGATTTACATTAAGTTAATGATTAGATATATAAATAAATGTTATGTTTGATAAAAAATAATTTTATAATTAAAAATAGTTTATAAATTATTATAGACCATTTATTAAGAATTAGAACATAGAAGTTGCATCTATAACATGAGCATTTAACTGTCACATCTACAAAATAGAGTATGACAAAAATAGTAAGAGCAACATATACGCTTGACGTAGTGAAGTGACAGTATACTTTACTTGACGTCCTTTGTGTCCGTCCCCTGTGTGAAATAACACCGGTGGCAAGCAAGAAAGCAAATTGACATAAGTGTAAAATGCTGTTTTATTTCTTTTTACTGCAACAAATTTTTACCTCCAACAGTCACGTATGAAAAACGTTATTCGACAATATTCTGCGTTTGTATAGTAAAAAAATAGCCATACCTCGTGCTATATCGTGATATTCAAACATCATTTTACAATATGTATATTTTTGTCCTAATAAAATTCAAAATCTCCGAAAAAGTGGCAAGAATTACGAAATTAAATTGAAGTTGAATCAAGTTGTTTTGATAATAAAAGAAATAAAACGCGTTAGTGTGTTAAAACAAGTTATAATATTGTTACAATGGATTTTTAACAAAAGTATTAGTTTAGAGAAATGTCAAAAGAATATCAATAACACGTAGACTTAGAAGTTACGTAAGTTTTAATTTTTGGAGGGAAAAAGGAAAGTAGCAAGGAGGAGCGATAAACCTTTCAAAGATCGCTATTAGAACAATCAATCAAGCATCGGCATTGAAATATATTCCAAATTTCTACGATTTTTAATTAAATATCGTGTATTTTTTAAAAATCACAACATTCTTTTCAAAAATAAATATTTTTCTCTATGTGAATTCACACAATAATATCTTAATATTGTTGCCTTATGTAGCTATTTTCGTAATTTTTCGTTCTAAAATTTGTGTTCAAAGGAAAACGCATCGTGCAATTTTGTGGGGCACCCTGTATATTATTTAAAGGAAAAAATGTTTACGAAACGGGATCGGAATAGTGGACGCACCGAATTGGATACGTGACAGTGCCATGTCTAAACTTAAGCGAGCTTTCATCATTTCTCCCTTTTCTTGTCGCGCGTGAGTAATTAATTGAGTAATATATTTGACATATACATCAATTTCCATTTCGCATGCGGATACTAATCCTTTGCACGGTTAGATATGATTCCCACTATACAATCTTTATGAAAACTTTATGTAACGGAGAGTTGCCTAATGCATACCGATCATCTAAATCGTACCTCTCATCACTTTTTTCCTTATTACTGAACAAACGACACCTAATAATAAAGATAAATAAATGAAAATGAGCAATATGTAGAAAAAATGTACCAAAAATTACTAAATTACATCTTATTGTTATTTGTGATATAGATTTAAAAAGTCAGATGATGTAATTTTTTACTTTTTTATAGCCCATATTAATTTAATGTTGTTTTATTTTGCATTGTTTTTATATAAAAGTAGATTTATTGTTAAATATATTTTACTTTATGCACATGTTACAATTATTATAAAAATTAAATCGAAATTTTTATAGAGAATATATTATTTTCCTTATTTTCGTATCATAACAAGGTTTTCTAAATTGTATTGGCTATGTTGCACCTAATTTGTACTTAATTATTTATTATTTTATGATAAAGTAATTATTTGTGTAGGCATAAAATTATAAATTAAATTATAAATTATAATTTAATTAAAATTATAAATTAAATTATAAATTAAATTTACCTAATATGTGGTAAACTAAAAGTGTGGCATTAAATACGTTAAATATGAGTTCTTGAATCTTATCATTAATTGTATTTTTATTATATATTGGATATTTTCTTATTTATTGAAAATAAATATAAACTTTCTCAAATATATTTTTTTAGTATTGCCATTTGCAAATTTATTATTTTTAAAGATTTCACATTTTTGGAAGTAGATACAATTTTAGGGATGGTTGCTTAAATCATTTTGCACTGTCATAAAAAAAGCATATAATAAATTAATTTTTTCTTGGCAGAAGATTAAACATATAATAAAAGTCCAGAATTTTATTTAGAGGAGTAAAGGGGACAAAAGTTTATTTTTCCACAAAACTCATTAAAATAAAATACTTAGGGAAGAGTGGGCATGAAAGAGTCATGTTTTAAAAGAGTCATTTTCTATTTCAACTAACTGAATGTAGCTAAAAATTTTAAAATATTTTTATTTAATAGCATATCTAGTTAAAAAATTATTGTACTAGGGAAGACTGGTATCAGTGCAAGTTGTGCACTGACTGGGCTCATAATTCATGTGGAAAGAAGAGAAATATTCACTTTTTTTTGTAATAAGTGTTTTTAATTTAAAGGTTATATTTTCTCTATTTCAGATTATTATTCTTTAAATTCTAAATATTATTCTTATTATTCTTTAAAAAGATAATTTTTGTTAAAAGAAATCACATTTTATTTTATTTATGTCATTTGCCTTAACCTTAGTATTCGGCTCTTTCAAAACAAGGTAATGGCTTTTTCAAAGCTACCTTGTTTTGAAAGAGCTGAAGAGGTTCAAAAAAAGATTAGTAGAACCTATTAAAGATTTAATATATTTTTTTATCAATTGAATCTTGTAGACAAATATCTACTGTTATGTTGCAAAGCAATTTTATTTTATTAATATCAGATTAAATATATTTTTCCATCTCTTAAGAAAAATTGGCTCTTTCGTGACTCTCCCCTATATTAAAACCTCCACTAAAAACAACTCTTCGCAAAAGTAACGCTTATATTCGGTTTCAAGCAATTATATTATCAATAAAACAATAAGATATAAAAAAAATGTTTTAGACAAAACTTATGATTTTTTAAAATGTATTTTTATATTACGTTCGCGCGCCAAGCGACTAAACGCTAAATAAGCTGTCTTTTGTCGCCGAATCTGCATTGATATAGTCTTTCGAAGGAACCGCCTTCAAACGTTTCGTCGTAGCTCTTTGAATGTCATCAATGGCGTTAAATTGGGTCTCTTTTAAGTTGCAATTTCAGTTTGGGAAACAAAAAATAATTGGAGGGAGACAAGTCTGACGAGACAAAGTACAATGTCACAACTTGTTTTTGCGCCAAAAACTGATGAATAATTGCTGTCGAATGAATCGAAGCTCATTACCGTGCAGAAAAAAAAAATGGCAAGTGCAAAACAGAAAAACGGGACAAACGCGTTGAAAATTGTGTGAAATTAGGCTAAAACACCTTTATATATAATATTCGAGACGTCACCTGTCCGGTGCTCGTTGATAAGTTTTGCAACGACAACGACCGCCACGTTGTTACCGGGTTCGAGTTGTTGCTGGGCGACCGCTGCGTTCGTCAACTTTCACCGACTCTCTCTCCCTCTCGTAACCGCGCATGCCACTGAAAAACGTTTGAGCGAGTCAAGTTTGCATCCCCGCAAGCCTTTTAGACTATTTCCACCGTCTCCTGTTACGTGCCGCGACACGAACGATGCAGCACGTATTTATTTATTTTAAAACTCGCCACCCTTAAGGGGGAACACCACTGTGACGAGTTCAAAAAATCGATTTTTTTTGCATTTTTGTAATGTTTGAGGTCTTAAAAATATGTCCCTAAAATATTAGGTTGAAATTCACAATAGAACTAT
>NW_012028245.1:7003-11586 GCF_000956235.1 Wasmannia auropunctata
TGTCCCCCCCCCCCTGGAATCAAATGAGTATAAGAAAATTTAAAATTTGATCTCTTATTTTTACAAATAATAAATATGTTTGTCAAATGTGAGAGAGCTAAAATTTGCTCTTCGTGGTAGTTCGTATTAAAAATTTGGATTATGCCCCCCTCTAGAAAAAATACTGCGGACGCCCTTGACCGCCGCTTTTCTTTCCGTGGAAGAAATTATACGTACATCCTACGAAGAGCGCGGCCCACGGAGTCACTAAAATTTTGCCGTGCGGCGGCAGGATTCCTATGATAGAAGACTGGTGCAACATGGTTGACATTCGAGACGCTTGCACCGATACTAAGTTGCCGCCAATTCCGTTAATCACCGGCTGAAAGACTTCGGATCCTTTATAGGAGTCAATCATTCTCTCAAGAACTAATCCGCCTCCGCTAAAAATAGGAGCAACAGAAATTAATGGATACATTAAAAATACAATTAGACGAAATAATGTAACTATATTGACATATTATGTAAATTAAAAAACAAAAAAAATAATAATTAATACTAAATCAATGAAATTAAATAAATGCGTAAAGAAAAGATTGATTCAAACATTCGTAAACGAACGATTTGATAATTCAAACAAAATCCTCGAAAGACTCCAGAGAAACTGGAGACTAAACGAGAATAGATTGAAATAGATTTTTTTTAAATTCATTTTAACGGTCGCGAATGCGTAATTCTGAAAATCTAAATCTATTTCAATGCCCAATGCCTTTGTATTTATTTATAGAAATTGCATGAAGCACATTTTATATGCCATTCAATAAAAAAAAATTTAGCTTTAAAAAGTAAATCGTGAATACTAGTTATATTAAAATTTTAGATAGGTAATGCAGTTTTTTCTATTTAATTAAATTCAAAAAAAGTTTTTCCGTAAAAATGGATTATGAATGTCATTCAATTAAAAGTTGTAACTAGGAAATGCATTATTTTAATTCAACTAAATCTAAAAGGATATTATATTATATTCGTATTATGAAAAAATAGAAATGCATTCATTTTCACGGAGGCCAAATCCATTTCAATCCATAAATTAACAAATTTTAATCTATTTTAATTCTTTCCCGTTTATTGGGATTGTAAAACCTAAGTAAAATGCCACTTTTTGGCTACTAACCCACTGATCAGAAGAGCAGACAAGATGGGCACCCAACCGGACTTCAATACTTTTCTCGTGTAACAGTTCTTCAGCACGATTACAATCCAAATCGGCATGAGCACCAAGAACATTCCTAGAACGACGTACAGCACCCACAATTGTTGTTTGTTCATGTTGTTGTAGAATTCCGACGCGATTGTGGAGAGAATGCTGATGGACACGACGTCGCCGATGGACGCGGCCAGAGGAGTCGCCAGGTTGTCCGGGTTCATTTTGTACCGATAGGATAACATGATCACGGCAATCATGACGAAGTCTGCGGAGGAGAAAAAGATTATTTTATCCACAATTAAAATTCAGTCTATCAAAATACATTTCAATATATTTATATATTCGTATAATAAAGAAGAGTTTAAAACGTAGAGACGCATGCTGTTAAACAAATTAAATTTAACGGTCCATTGGGAATTAGTAAGACTCAAAGAACAAGAAGATTACAATAAAACAAAAGAAACTGTCTCTATAGCTTACAAATTTAATTTGTAATAAATATTAATAATATTACAAATACATAAAGAGGAAGAGAATTTAGATGCTGAACTATTCTTTGTTAGGGAAGTTATGTTTGATATACATTAATAATAACGCATTTAACGATTGCATGTAATCTGACGCTCTGCATGCTAATGAAACACGAGATCAGTTTTGCATATTAGAAAATTAAAAATACATTATTTTAATCAGCAATCAAGAAGTTTTGTTAGAATATCGCAAACACACGAGTAAAATACATATATAATATTTTGATCAAGAGTGTCGATGTGCGAACAAAAAAATTTCCGCAAAAAAAGAGATACAAATCTTTTCTACAAGACGGTGAGCAAGGCGTGTGTAAAAAAAAAGAGCATCATTTATTCGAGCATATCTGTATCATTTATCTTGCTATAAAAAGACGGATAAAAGGAGATAATATCTATTAATATAATGCGTGATTAAGCCACACAGACCGCGACAGCGATCGTTGCTAATGCTAATCGCTGATAGAACGGCGAATGAATAGTTACCTCCGAGCAGGGCTGGGCAAAATACACCATTAAAGTATTTAAAATACAAAATACAAAATACTAGGAATCTTAGTATTTGAATTACAAAATATAAAATACTTTCAATCTTTTGATTTGAAATACAAAATACAAAATACTTTCAATCTTTTGATTTGAAATACAAAATACAAAATACTTTCAATCTTTCGATTTGAAATACAAAATACAAAATATTTTTATGTGTTCCGTTGAAATACAAAAGACAAAATACAAATTGTATTTCAAATACTGTATTTCAAATACAAGCCCAGCCCTGCTCGTAATATAGGGTACAGCGGGGTAATTTGAATAATTTCAAACTTTTTGAACAATTTCTCGAAAAGTAATAATTTTATCCTTAAATTAAATATGCAGCAGGAAACTCACATGTTTAAAGAATAATTACCCAAGTATTAAAACAACTCAACAAAATGCGCCACTAGTCAACGTGATAATTGTTAATACAAGCAGGAAACATTTTTAGATTATATTGTTTTCATAGTTTTTATATAGGTTCCATAAAAGCTTCAGATAGCAGAGTCTATTCTTATAACCTACAGTTACAACAGAAGTTCTCTACTAACCTTGCTTAATATAAAATACTATATAGATCTATAGATTAACAGATATTCTTTAACAATTATATGAATATGTAGACCAAAGTATTCTCTTTGTTGGTAACCACAAATATGAAACAAAGCGTCTCTTATTTTTCTGAAATTCTTGCAAATGCTTACTATTATCCAAATTTCCCCACTGTTCAAATTACCCCGCTATATCCTATTTATACATATTGTATTAATTTACAAGAAGAAGAAGAGGACCAAGTTAAGTTGAAACGTCTCGTCGCAAATTATTATAAAATTGGATACATAATATCTTATACCAACATCCAAAATTTTGCTCGTTTATTGGCTCGAATCAATATACCGTTTTTTATAAATACAAGTGATAATCTATATTAATCTTAACAACAATATAAAATGTGCAATATAAAAGGAAAATATAAGAAATGAAGCAAAAATAGAACGATGGGTTTGCGAGCGAATTAGTTTTCTGAAACCGACACTGAAGAAATAAACACTATCACTGTGAACGATTCATAAGTATACACTGCATGCCGCATCTTTATAGCAAGCCGTTGCTCCCGTTGCTGCATTGTTGTCAAAATCGAAGATTGCATCACGTACTTCAAATCTGTCGTATTTTCCGCGATTCTTCGGAGAATATGAAGTCAGCATATTTTCTTAGAAATTCAATACGTGAAATTGAGAACGATGACAAAAACAAGGAAAATTAAAAAAAATTTATATATTACGTTATGGATGAATAAACAATAATGTTAAACGGATTTTTATTTAATGGACAATTAAGTAATTATACAATTGTTACAATAACTTATGTTAAAAATTGAAATGTAACAAAAACAGAAATTTTAAGAACAGTAATTAAGAAGAGAGATTTTAAAAATTTTATATTAATACAACTGGAAAGATCTCGGATCATGGACTTCTTAAGTCTTAAAAAAAATCTCTGCTGCAGAAAGAGTCTAAGATTAAAAATAACTTTCTTCCGATCCATTTCTCCAATATATCGACTATCATCTTTCTTTGGAAGCACGATTTCTTTTGTCCTTATACTTGTGATGTTACTCTAATAACGACGTTCGCGTTTCAACGATCCTGATACTGCGGCGCTGCGACTATAAAGATAATGTTACGGTATCGTTGCTCGTAGTTCCGACAAAAGCGCGCAGTCCATATTCCCGCGAGACTACTTCCATCGGATTTAATTGACATTTAAGATCAGATTCCATTATGTGATAATTCACATTGCAGAAGTTTATACAGATATGGTGAAATTATCGACACGAAGCGAATGTCTATATGAATGTTTTTTTGTTTGTAATTTTTATACACATCGCATTTTACTATGTAAACAACTCATATCAAGAATATTCATATTGAGAAGGTTCGTTGAATAATGTCTGATTAAACAAGCTACTTCAAAAATTTAATTGTATTTAAGGAAATAATCTAAAAATCGTAATTGTAAAGACAGATATTAATATTAAATTAAGAGGTCGTAAACGAGCAAAATTCATGGGTATACTAAATATATTTCATTTAAATATCAAGACGTACAGATATATATGATTGCGGTATCAGTTTCGACTTCACAATCTTTATCAGCCGCCAACATTGAATAATTAATACATGATTACACAAAAAACGCGAAGTAATAAATAAATAAAACACGAAATAATATAACTCATATCAGCGTAGTCTACCAATAATTAATACCAATGATTACATAGAAAACGCTAAATAATAAAGGAATAAAACGCAAATTAATATTACTCATAT
>NW_012028245.1:12927-18509 GCF_000956235.1 Wasmannia auropunctata
GTAAAATTTTTTCTTTTTTTAAAATGATTAGTATCTCGATAACTATTGCGAAGATCGCAAAATGGTAGAGGACTTTTTTGTTCAGTTTGGTCCACACTACCTGCCCACAAGCGCTGTACCATTGAATACGAGACACCCCGTATATAATTCGATTAAATTATGTAAGTACAAAAGCACTTACTTTCTACATAGTACATATGTATCATATGTATGGGAAAAGAGTTATCTTTAAATCAAATTTGCTATTTTACAAAAATAAAAAATCATATTGGAACAAAACAAAATTCATTTAAAAACTAAAATTTGATACTTTTGCGTGGAATTAACAAAATTTAGAAAAAAATTAATGTTCATCTACGTCATAAAAAAATCGTCAAAGTCATCGTTTTTTTTTACCTTTTTGATGTCATTTTTCTCAAATTTTGACGCGATAGCCAATTTTAGATAATAGATTCGTGTTCAGCAAGCAAAAATATCGAAATGACCGAAATGGCCGAAAATGACTAGTTATACTCGCGTTACAAAATGATGTCGGACGCGTTCTAATTATTATCAATTTATTAATATCGTTTGTTCAAATAGGAAGCAAAAGAAACGAATTCGAGTGGAGGAAACTTTGCGGTATCATTGTACACCTTTGTCATGCGAGTCAGTAAGGTAGAATATGCGTAAATTTTACAGCAATGCTTTCAGGATTCTGAAGAATGTGAACAGCTACTACTTGGTGATAGACAAGTGATATAACTATCGAGTAGAGCAGACCACAAAAGAATGTAATGTCGAGCACATATCGCAGATGTGTTACCTTTAATGGCACGAGAGAATGATCGTAGCGTAGCTCGGAAAAAATCTTTCCTGCTATCGAGCTATATTATTACGTTTTAGCAATATACTATATATTAACGCAATTTTTTTGCTCATTTACAGACACGATTGTTATGTTTTATTAATCTTTTTAACACTTTTTAACACAATTTTAGCAACAATTGACTCTATTTCCAGAGAGTATTATAACTTTAACTGATATATATGTATATATATTTTTATTTTAAATTTATAGAACAGGCTTAAAGTGACTATTTTGACAAATGGGATCAAATGGCTTGCCCGTTTTTTATATACATCTTATCAATTAAATTATTAATGCAATTCGGGCACGCCAAGTTTTTGCTTCACTTTGATCCCATTGGTCAAAATAGTCACTTTAAGCCTGTTTTATGAAACTTAAAAATATTTGAAAAGATAATGGTATTAAACTTTTGTTGCATATACTTTTGGATGGTTAAGTTTATTAAAAAATCGGTTTATTAAAAAATCATTTTTGTTTTTATGTCTAATCAAATACTTGGCAATTTGTATGATCCCATATTTGTTTTTGGACAATTTTTATTTGTTAAAATAATATTTAGGCTTAGGAAAGATGTAAGGTACGATACTTTTTTATATATACTTGTGTAATCTTTTTTTTTTTTTTTTAAGTTTTGGTAGGTATATTTTTATTTTAAATTTAATATTCAGCTGTGTATATAATACACATTATATGTATAGATATCTATAAAATTCAATTTATGAATTAAGTTTTAAAAATACAAATAATTCTCAAAAAATGTTACATTTGCATTCACAATACTCTTCTTTGTTCCTACCGTTGACTTATTCACAAACTGACATTGATAAATGACAAAATTGTGAAATTTATCATCTCTTTCGTTTGATGAGAATGGTCGGCAAATGAAACAGGCGACACACTTAGAAGACGGAAATGTGTAAAAGTGATGATCTATGGACGATTTCCATTTAGGCTTTAAACAAGACAGAACATGGAGACGTATTCTTATTTCGCGTCTACCCTATGTATTAAGAACGATTCGAGCCTATGAGCTGAATGGAGTATCGTATCTCATTTATCAACGGTATCTTTTCTCGCGGAAGATCGATGTTCTGCCACAAATCTGTAGAACGGTGCCAAAGAAGTCCTCGAAGGAAGCGAGAAATCTCTGCACGCGAAAGGTAATCATTAAAAAGAGTCCGAAGATGTTTCTCTCCCTTTCTCACTTTTTTCTTACAGTATTAATGATGATACACAAAATTCCGACGATACACAAAATCATACACATGATATTTCATTATAATAGAAATTGCATGATCAATGCATGCGCATGATCAATGTCTCGCGGATATTGAATTAAAAGAAATATAAGAATAAACAAACAATATGCGATACATCCAGGGAGTGGAAAGTTACTTTTTAAAAGTAACTAATTATCGTTACTCATTACCGAGTTAAAAACTAGTTACCGTTTTTATAAGTTACTGATTTTTAAAAATAACTCGTTATCGTTAAAAAGTAACAATTCGCTAGTTTTTCGTTACTTTTTTTAAATGCTGAAACAAGATCAGTCTAAATAATTTAAGATGCAATGTTTTGTTTTATTATTAATAAAAATAATACAACAATGACACTAGACCGATAAAAATACAACTAGGAAAAGGAAAGCTTTTTCGATATAAGCTTCCAGTTTCGTGTTTAATATTTCAAAATGAATTTATATACATATCCATTTCTACAAATTCCGCGCTAATTAAATTTTCGATCTTGAAATGCAATTCAACTGATATTTTTCACAATAAATTTTTCAAAGTATTTTAAGATGCTTTTAACATAAATTTGGTCAACGATGATTGGTCAACATATGGAAGAACCATGAAGTCACGAATAAGACTAACAAGATCCGTTTCGTCCAAACACTGGTATTTCCAATTTTTATGTAATGGAGTAGAGACACGGATTATCCGGGCAAGAGAGTGGCAGAGAATCGACGCATTCGAGATGTGGTATTGAAGGCGAATGCTGCGGGTGCCGTGGACGGCCAAACGCGCAAACACATCTATCCTCAGAGAGAACTTGGAATAAAAGAACGCCTGTCCACTACGTGTCGAAAGAGAATACTGACATATTTCCGCCATATAGTCAGACGAGGAGACGAAAACCTCGAAAAATAAGTCGTCACTGGCAGTGTAGAGGGAAAGAGACCACGAGATCGATCTCCCAGCAGATGGGCCAACCAAGTAAAAGAGGATGGAAATTCTATTGTAAGTTCCATAAAGCAGTGAGGATGGCCGCTGATAGAAATCGGTGGAGTACACCACCGGATAAACTTTCGAAAACGACCTACCTCCGATTTCAATGAAACTTTGTCAAAAGCGCTAATTTGGGCTAAAATAAAAACCCTTAAAAGGATTTTCAGCGACTCTTATAAAAAAGCCATTTTTTAAGATCAAATGATAAAAATGTAATAGATAAATATTTCAATCAGAGGATCACCTTCATTGGCCTTGATCTTGACATATAATATCAAGGTCATGGCCCTAAGTGATCTTCAAAAGGTTTTAGTCATTATTTTAAAACTATGGCACGCGAGGTCAGAAATTAAATCGTAAAGTGACAAGTTAATAAAGCTTTGATATCTTTGCCGTTATATCTTCCATGATTTTTTTATAAAATGGAATCTGTCATTTTTAAGTTCCAGCTCCAAATAAAAATAAAAATACATATGTATATTGTTCACAGTCAGTCATAATATATAATTATTAACAGAAATTAATAGTTACATATTATAACTAAATTGTGAGCAAATTTTTATTTGTACTTTTATTTGAAAAAAATTATAAATGACATTCTATTTTATAAAAAAGCCATCAAAGATATAGAAAATATCATAGCATTATTAATTTTCTTGCTCACAAATTTTAATATATAACTATTTATGTCTATATTCTACAATATTATACATAGTAACATTACAAAAATGTATATGTGTATATACATATTTATAAGCAAAATTCTATATAATCACTCTTTAGGAACACAAACAAAATGAAGAATAATACACACGTATACAAATAATTCCGAATCTTATAGAATATCTCTAAAATTGACAGTATCTACATGAATTTTGGAAATTCGACAGTTTTATCCTTCTATAAGAGTACAAAATTAAAAACAAACAAATACAATCGATTTAATCAAAGGGCATTTATAAAATAGTAATGTCTTAAAGTGGAGTGCTACAATTTCTTCAACTATTTATAATTAATCGATTAAAATTGAATTGTTTATACTTACAAACATGTATCAAATATTTAATTTTAATCTATTTTAATAGAAAAATATTGTAATATGTACTTTTAAGATATCCGAAAATTGAACAATTGGATACAGAAAAAGAGAGAAAAGATATTACTAGATCTCAATCTCAATACTTCATTATGCAATGCAATTTGCATGCTGCTTACTTGATAGAAAATATTAAATTTTGATACATAGTTAATAACTAATTGTGATCAATATTCATCACTCGAAAGACAAGAGTGCAGAAAATACTTTAGATTTTACATCGATAAAATTAGTGAAATGCATAAATGTCCAAATTTCTTCTCAACAAACATTCAAATGTTTTCAATTGTTAGACAAAAGGACAAAAAAAAGATTCTCACAGTTATATGTGTGGCTTTTTGTCGCAAGATAGTTAAATTCTTATTTAAAAAATAGTGCTCTGAACAAATTTTCACTTCGACATCAATTCTCATATTCGTCTAGTTTTGAAACACAAGAAAATTTTATAGCGATCACGGCATTTAATGAAAAAATGCATTGTTCAACAAAGATTTTCAGTGATATATTTACTGGCCCGAACGAACCCGATGAAAAGGTAAAGAATGAGACAAGATCGAGCGGAAAATTCCGTGTTATGACAGAAATCGAATTTCCACACTCTCATCTCGGTGTACCGACCGGGATGAGATGCCAGCGAATGCCGTACATGAAAATATAGACAGCTACTTTTCTTTGATTTCTTTTTTTTTATTTATCGTCGGAAAAAGATAAAATGTCACTCACAATCGATTTCTTTACGTTGCTGTTTTTCATTATACCTATCCAGTCTTTGGGTACTTTAAAATGTCACGGTCATACATAATCTCTAATTTATTATTACAGAGAATGTATTTTGATTTAGCTCGATAAGCAGCTTAGTGTAGTGAATTATCGGGTATACTCAAAGTATACACACGTGTTGATACACGCGGGGAAGTCGAGACGCTTTGTCGATACCCAATATCCAATTTGTGACGGGGGATGAAAAAGAAACAGGATATTGGAATCATTGAATAAATATACATATGCACTTCTGCTCAAGTAGCATTAGAGATTCTATTCCAATCGATTTAATCGCAACATGTATCGTGCGCACGAATTTTGGCGAAAAAACGAGATTTTTACGTCGTTTGATTAGACTTTTTATCCTCTCAATAACATTAATAGATATAATCAGGGTTGGGTAGTACCAAGTTAAAAAGTTAAAAAGTTAAATAATTTTAACTTAACTTAGTTACATTTTAGACTCTCAACTTTTAACTTAAACTTATAGTTAAATTTTATCTGTAACTATTAACTTGTAATATAACATTTTTGAAGTTAACTATAAATAAAGACGTCATAAGACGCCGCACACCTGCCTACAAGTAATGACTTTTGGGCTGCGTTTAGAAATTTCGTCTAGGTGCATCTGGATATTATTTTA
>NW_012028246.1:0-420 GCF_000956235.1 Wasmannia auropunctata
TGTATAAGAGACAGCCGCTGGGATTTTTACATTTGAGAGCTTTTTTGTAAGTTCAAAACTATTTTTAATGTGATTCGGAGCAGCATGTAGACTCTTGTGTACAATCTTGTGTAAAAAAATCGCTAAATTGTGTAGAGGACTGTCAATTGACGATATAATCATTCTGAGGGGGCAATCTGGTTTGTGGATTTTAGGTAAACCATATGCTCTCGGTAAAACTGCTCTTGATGTATTTAAATGTGCATAACTTGAATTCTGAATGTATTCTTTTTGTTTCCATCTTTTTAACAAGTCTTTTAATTCATTAAGAATCTTATTGGCCGGATTTCGTTTAAGTAATGTGTATGTATTAGTGTCACTTAAAGCTAACTCCATTTTCTTAACATAATCAGTTTTATCAAGTGCAACCACCGTATTCCC
>NW_012028246.1:12903-14777 GCF_000956235.1 Wasmannia auropunctata
ATATGTGCGGTGTTAAGGCCCATCCAGCAAAATTTATTATGCAAAATTGCAGCTTTGCCATACGTTAGCGATAAATAGTTTTTGATAGTAGTGGTAATTCCAACGTTTCTGTTGCGATCAATTTCCACACCGTTGAGTTCGTATCGAATTTCACCAAACATGAACGTTACGTAATTCTTTGCAAGCCTCGTCACCGGCCCTTCCTTCTTTTCCTTTATCGCCATTTTTCCTTCGACGTAGAGAAAACTTTTGCATGGTAATGTGTATAAATCCTGCTGTTGTATGGGTATTCGTATTTCATTACTGTGTCCAAACGCAGTATTAGCATACAAATTGTAGGTGTGAGTTTCAATCTTGACGATGCTGTCGTCAAAGACTGGTTCCCCTCCAATGTTTAGAATATTAGCCATCTCAGATACTATGCACAGTAAAACCCAAAGATTTTAAAAATTCAATGTTGGAAGCAGTGAGTTTCTTTTTGATAGATCGAATGTTTTTCACTGTTGTCTCTTAATTCTGTTAAAATTGTGTTTTCTGTACGTTTCACCTGCTCATTCAGCACGAGCATCTCACGTTATCGCTGTCGTCTCCGTACGTGCAGCCTCACAGTGATTTCTTCTCCACGAAAATCGAGCAATCGACCGTCTTGATCCACAACGCGGATAGTCAGATCCGATATGCTCCGCGCGATGATCAGAAGGTAAATGATCTGTGCAGGCGTTTCCGATATCTTATATCTTGGCGGCACGCTCGACGAAAACTCGTGTATCGTATGCACACACTTGTCGTTACTATACGCACCCGCGGTCATGTTACATTCTATGCGAATGATGTTTACATTCATGATATTTATCGGTATGTTCGATTCGTGCCATTGACGTGGTTCTAGCGTGCGATTTAATGAAAATCCCAACGGCGATCCAATGTTACAGGATTTTGTGAAATTTATCCGATACGCGCACTTGATCTCACTCTTCATCGTATTGTTATTGGCGAATCACCAGCGGGTAATCGTTCTCATCCTCTTCATCACTTTTTCGTTTCTTTCTCGCAGCATCGTTTGGACGAACATGTAAGATTGCACGTTTCAGATATTTTGCAATATCATGCAGTTCGTACGATCCTTCGGGAATTACAATCTCCTTGTTGTCTTTGTCGAAATAAAATTTATTATTCGACGAATTTACATTAGGTATCGTACAATACGTTTCAAAATCTGCCAGACCGAGTTCGTATTCACCATCGCTCAAATCTACAGGTGGAAAGTAGCTTACCGCGAGGATGCTACTTTTGCCTGTCGACGTAAACGTCAGTGACATGTTTGAATGAATACTGAGTCTAAATGTGTAACGAAACACATTCCGCTCCCACGTGCGCGAACCGGCCTCCCATCGTTCGGGCATCTCCGGCGGGTGACTGAGCGATAACGGGAATCCGACCCCACCACGCCATCGAAGGTGGGGAGCCTGCACACGCGACCGACACGTGACAGCCGGGTATATAAGCCGGCCGCGAGCGTTCCGAAGGGAGAGAACAGCCACAGGTCCCGTCCATAACCGTCCAGATCTCGGGATCTCTCGGATCTCGCCGGCCGCTGCAAACTTGACAGGCTATTGGGATACGGGCATTCTCGGTCCCCCGCATCATAAAGGACTCGGGCACTCTCGGTCCTCCCGCACCGCACTACGGACACGGGCACTCCCGGTCCACGCCGGTCCTGCACCCGCGACACCGCCCGCCCACGTGGCCCGCGGTTCCCGCCGACGCGCGTTCTTAAAATACTCTCGGCGCCGCTTGCGCCCGAAGCGCCGCGAGCTACGCGTACTTACGAACCGACCAATTACACGGATCCGCGCACTCTCACTGTATATAGT
>NW_012028247.1:0-949 GCF_000956235.1 Wasmannia auropunctata
TACGAGTGCGCGAGCGTTAACGTAAGTGCACGAGTACTCGAGATCGCGAGTCGTATCGTATGGTAATATTGCGCGCGATTCTGTCGCGTATCGGCTTAAGTAACTGATTGTTCGTTTTTCGTCTCCGTATGCGTGTCTGACGTGAGAGCCTATGATCAAGGTTATTGGTCGCGCTTGTCGTTGTACGAACTCGGTACTCGCGTTGTGCCGAGCGACATTCTTTATTGTAATACCGTACTCGTTTTGATTGCGTTCTCATATACCGGTCAAATTTCGTTACGAGTTTCTTTTCTTGCTTAAACCGGAAATTATCTTTATTGAGTATTAGATTCTGCTTGTCTATTTCTTTATTTTATGTTTCGTAAAGTATATATATTCCTCAAGGCTGTAAAAGCATAATGTTATATACGCGCCCTAATGTTGCGATGCGAACGCGGTCCTAAGCGAGGATTTCCGTTACTGTAACCTTCTTTTTTTTTCGTCTCGCTCACTGCCCTACGCTCTGCGCTGCCGCACTCTTGTCTTTTTACGTTACGCGCAATTTTGGTTTACTCAATTTTGTCAAATGTTATTATAATAAAACGGTGTTTGTTCTTTATAACGGAATAATTGTTTTTGGGACATCCTCTCCCGTTGCTGGATTCTCCTGAAGCCGTTCAGGAAAGATAATCTTAACATATTCAATGGTGAGTTTATTTCACAAGATAAACCCACGAGCGTAAAGTCAGTTTCTACGAGAAATCGTCAGTTATTTCCTACGACAGATCTTAATGAATGGTACAGGGAGTTTGTGCGCGATTACACGGTGTCGGAGTTGAGTGAACTTCCGGAACGTCAAAGTGGGTGGAAACTTTCACGTATTTTGAATCTCACGATTAACATGAACAAGTGTAATCCCTTGCGCGCTGGGTGTTGGCTGGACTTACCACTGCATATCAAAGCTAGGAAA
>NW_012028247.1:1316-3736 GCF_000956235.1 Wasmannia auropunctata
GATCGACCTTGGGAGTGGCGTTCATCCATGGATTCTAAAGTATTGTCGCGCGCGAGAGTGTCGTTCGCGCTATTGCAGTAATTTTGCGTCTCGCGAGTGACGTGCCGCCGAGCACGTCTGGCGCCCAATTTTCGCCATCCCGTGTCGATCGCCGGAGGGATAAGACTCCGAGGGCTAACGCCTTCCATCTCGAAATCATTTACGATTTCCCTCATTCCGTTTTGATCCGTGCTCGCGCGAACCATCAACCCCGCGGAGCACGTGACAATATATGTATATATAGTTATAGTACATACATATTACATTACATTATAATAATTCTTTGCACATAGCTTAAAATAAGATAATACTTTTTTTATTTCTGTTTTACAATCAGTACAAAAAAATCTCGTGCGACACGCACAAGTGCAATATGAGGAATTGATGAAATATATGGAATCGCATTCAAAGTTCGTTGCAGGTAGATTTTTAGGTAAAAAGGGGAAAGTTCAATATGCCTAACAATGGGAGAAATTGGAAAAAATGTTAAATTCGTTAAGTACGGGAAAGACGACAAGCAGTGGCAAACGGTATGCGATTTAAACAATTAAAAATGTAACTGCTTTAATATAAAATAATTTAATTTGACTTTAATTGCTCTTGCTTGCGCGTTTAAACGCGACTTATGTTAATGCAAAATCATCCCAAATTTTGAAAAACTAATTCTTAAAATTACTGTAAATATTATATAAATGTATTATTTTTATTTAGGTATGGAGAGATTCGAAGAGCAACGCATCAAAAAAAGCAACAAAAATACGTAATGAAAGGAATCGGACGGGAAATTTCCCAATGCAATCACAACCTTTGAATGATTTAGAACATGTTATCGCATGTATAGGTTTAGACTACGTGCAAGGTTCTGTAACTTGTCCTGATAGTACACCAGAGGAAGAGGTATGTGTGTGTAACATCAGGGAGTTGATTGTGTATCTTGGAATAAGGTAAAAATTACAAAAGTGAGCAAATTTTCTAGAATATTTCTAATTTTATTAGCCAATATCTAGTGAATCTGCTTATTTTTAGAATTGTCACCTCGTTTTAAGGTACACAATCGAGTCTCTATTTTTTTTCGTAGTTTCTAATATTAATTTTTTAACATGAATTCTTTTGTGAAGAACAGAATTTTATTTTCCGGAGTATTTTCAGGAATATCAACTTGAATTGGAAAAAGGGAACGAAGAAGTTCTTAGTTATCCAACGGAAGTATCCTCTATTGCTGACATTTTACCGAGAAACGATGATACGGACAATGATGGTTAGTTTGAAATGTGTGCAAAGATTATTTGGCTTATTATCTGGAAATCTGTCTTCAGATGTCTGTCCGCTCAGAGGTAATTGATGTATGAACTTGCTATGAGAGGCAAAATAGTCAACGCATGTTCTTCACAAGAGAATTGCACATAGAATATACGACACAATTTATTCATGATTCTAACAGACAAAATATTGCTATTGGAAACAAAGATCATAATTTTTCTTTGATGCAATCGGGAAAAAGAACGAGCGATCTAAGAAACAAACGAAATGTCCGAACGTTCGTTTTTTTTCTCGATTGTGTGTAGTCGGCTTAGGAACATAAAATATCAATATTTTCTAACTTATAATTTATATTGATTATAGTATATATTTTATAATATACATATAATATATTATATAATATTCAGACATTCAAGTATATGAAGAAGATTCATTTGCAAACGTAATAACACTGAATCATGAAAAAATGAATGATAATGATTGTTCAGAGTTGCCCGAACGAAATTAATCGCATCATATTTTGCGCAACGCTCCGCGGCCGCCGAAACATGGTGTAAAGCGTGCCACTATCCTGTGTGGTAGTGGCACGCTTTACACTGTGTTTCGGCGGCCGCGGAGCGTTGCGCAAAATATGATGCGATTAATTTCGTTCGGGCAACTCTGAACAATCATTATCATTCATTTTTTCATGATTCTTGCGGCGCTGTGAACAAAATTCATATGCGCACCCGTTACGAGGGGCGAACAACGAACGGAATTTTCGTCAACAACTAATGAGAAAGGAAAAAATCACCCGTATACTGTTGTGATTCTAGAATGTTCCTTTTCACACGTCACTTCCCAAAAGGGAAGCTTCCAAAACTGCGACAGTATAAAAAGAGGGTGCGAAAGATCGACGGGGTTTTTTTGTTAACCGCATTCCGAGAGAGTAATGTATCACTCGATTTTTCAAATTCGTGTCCGTCGCTTGAAGTTTTCACGTTAGCTCAAATCGAAGAGTCCGTTGCTCGCGGAACGTGTGACCAGTGCAACCACGTGGTAGTTATTTGTCGCTCGCAGAGCACCTGAAGTTGCTCGCTTCACGAACTTCGCGCCGCGCTAGCAGCTCAAGTCGCTCGCTT
>NW_012028247.1:15368-15841 GCF_000956235.1 Wasmannia auropunctata
TGACATGGTAATGAGATATTTAGAGAGAAAGGCATTAGAGCGTTTACCTGTTCGCTTACCCTTTTATTTTCGATACGTTGACGACATTTTTTTAGCAGCACCCCTTGACTCGATGGATTCCATCCTAGAAATCTTCAATTCTTTACACGAAAGATTAAAATTCACGATTGAGATTAGTGAGAACAATAAATTAAATTTTTTAGACGTGTCAGCTATTTGCCTCAACAATGAAATCATATTTGACTTATATAAAAAACCGACATTCTCAGGCAGATATCTGAATTTTAATTCACAACATCCTGTATCTCACAAAAAAGGTGTTATTTATGGAATTGTAGACAAGATTATATTCCTTTCAGATCCCACTTTCCACCAAAAGAATTTTATTTTAGCAATTGACAACCTGTTAAAAAATGGTTATCCTCTAGCCTTTATTTTTTCTAACATCCATACGAGACTTAAATGCTTATTTA
>NW_012028248.1:0-753 GCF_000956235.1 Wasmannia auropunctata
TTTATACACATTACCATGCGAAAGTTTTCTCTACGTCGAAGGAAAAATGTCGATAAAGGAAAAGAGGAAGGGTCGGTGACAACGCTTGCAAAGAATGGCGTAACGTTCATGTTTGATGAAATTCGATACGAACTCAACGGTGTGGAGATTGATCGCAACAGAAACGTTGGAATTACCACTACTATCAAGAACTATTTATCACTAACGTATGGCAAAGCTACAATTTTGCATAATGCTGGATGGGCCTTAACACCGCACATATTCGAAGGATACTTTAACTTTTGCGTGCCGCTCAACATGTTGCTGGGCTTTTGTGAGGATTACAAACGTGTGGTTGTTAACGCTCGGCACGAATTGATTTTGATACGAGCGCGCACCGATAATAATTGTCTCGTGGGAGATGCCGCAACTGAGCCTAAAGTCGAAATACACAAGGTGCAATGGCGAATGCCTCACGTCATGTTAAACGAGGTCAATAAATTGTCTATGCTACGAGCTTTGGAAAGCGGCCGATATCTGAGCGTGAGTTTGCGCTCGTGGGATCTGTACGAGTACCCCTTGTTGCAGAGCACTACCAAGCATTCATGGGCTGTGAAGACTGCGACGCAACTAGAAAAACCACGATACGTTATCTTTGCCTTGCAGACTGGTCGAAAGAACGTCATGTCGAAAGATGCTTCTTTATTTGATAAATGTGAATTAACCAATGTGAAACTTTATTTAAATTCGGAATTTTATCCGTACGACGACTTA
>NW_012028248.1:12463-13634 GCF_000956235.1 Wasmannia auropunctata
AGATGTGTATAAGAGACAGGAGTCCATTTCATATCACCCAGATTATAAATTCCAAAATAACTTGACTTGCATGGATAGTCAAAAAAATTTCTTTTTGTATCACAGATATTGGCAATAATTACAACATCACCATTTTCCAACTTTTGGATAGAGCGCACAGAAGCAACGTTTCCTTTGTACTGGAAATAACTATCTCGCCTGAACTGAACTTAAAGTGAACAGAGATGATGTCAATGTCTTATAATTATTGGTCATGCACAGCATTCTTAGGTCCCAAATGAGACTGGAAATTAGCTGCCCTCTCAGAGAAATCATTTAAAAAATTTCTTTCAGTTAGCCTACGCAATAGTTGTTGGGTTGGCTTGGTTGGAGATCTTAGCATCTGTTTGAATATTCCCAAATAAATTTCAAACGGGAATGCACTTATGTTTGAGATTTCTCCATACTTTTTTACATCCTCATGGAGATGCAACAATCCATGAACATTGTAAACGCAAAACTTTTCTTCAAATACCCCTTTATTAGAAGATAAGCTAACAAATTGAACTATAACATCTTTGGCAAATGAAAACAAAACTTCATTATCGATAAATTTCTGTATAGAAAATATTATAATTGCTATTTGGAGCATTATAAATAATTTATAGAGGGTTTCAGCCACAACATCTTTCAATACTGCACACCCTCCATAGAGCAGGAAAAATCTCAATTGAGTTCCCTTCCATTTCCCTAATTGTTCCAGTCCAACTGGTTTACGGGCAAATTCTAGTGGAATGTGTTTTCGCAACTTTATCAATCTTTGAGAAATCTCAAGAATGCTTTCACCTCTTAATCGCATTCCTGATTTTGTGCCCCTTAAAAGAAATGTTAAATATCTTTTTACTACACCTTCAAGAACTAAGTGGAATGGATCAAGAACAAATTGAGAAACCATTTTTAAATTTAATCTTAGGAGAGGTGAAACCCCATTATGATACTCTGAATCAGACTGATGGATGAAGTCCTCATCTGATCTAAGCTCAATTATTCTAGTAGCATAGCACATTCTGTTAAAAACATATTCACCTGGTTGCCTACATCTTTCACAACCATTATAAGATCCATGTCCCACAATACATTTAACATATTGTCTAGCAGGTGCATCACATATAAAACTGTCTCTTATACACAT
>NW_012028249.1:0-1145 GCF_000956235.1 Wasmannia auropunctata
AAAATAAACATTAAATAAATATTAAATAAGCTATTTACTGATTATTCATTATACGAACCTTAATTTCTTCAAGTTAAATTTATATTTCACGCAATCTGATATGTGTTGCATTGTTTATATATTAGTTATTGCAAGGAATATCATCACATGCACTGGTGGTCTAATGGTAGGACGTCCGTCCGGCAAACGTGGAGATCCGGGTTTGATTCCCGGTTGGGAGCAGGGTTGATATTTATCGCAATAAATTTTTTACAGATTTGGGGAGGAGAGAAGATTCTTAATAGATACTTATTAGCATCGAAATTATTAAATTGTTCGACAAATTAATTCGTTTCAAATTCAGTGGATTCTGGTCTCATATAAGAACTGTACGTGTTTCAAAACCGACAGTATATGCGGCGCACAGTTTATATAGTGGCTTGATATTGTAACAGTAAAAATTATTACACGCCAACATCCGTGTCAGCTCGCAAAGACATTACTGAGCTATTTATGATTATTTATTATACAAACCTCAATTTCTGCAAGTTAAATTTATATTAAATAAACGTTAAAAAAATGTTTACTAAAATCATTTCCTCAAATAAAAAATTATTCAACTGTATGGTACCCGATTGAATCTAATTCGGATCGTTAATAAAAATTTCTTACTCAATCCGATTCGCCATCTGGAGGCGTTTGTCTATTACTTTCCATTATTCAATAAAATCCGATTGGTTTATTATTTCTTGAATCGGTGTTATATATTCTTACTGAAAATTGAAATAAATGGAAATCCTATATTAAAATTTTATTGCTTCCGAATTATTTTCAATAGATAATAATTTCGATTCCGATAGATTTCATTCATTCCTATTGAATTCCTACCGTTTTTAAGAAATATAAATAGTTTTTAATAGGAAGTTTTAGGTAGGATACTTTTATCTCCGTAAGTTAATTTTCCTTGAAAACATTTAAAGTAAAAAGTAAAATAAGAAATTTCAGAATTTAAACATAAAAAATTGCAAAGTTAAATTTTTATCGTGACTTAAAATAACCAGAGATGTTGAAGATTAAAGCCTGCCGTGTAAAAAAATCTTTTAAAAATTAATGTGATATAATCTGTTGTTACTGCTCTCTCTCTCTCTCTCTCTCTCTCTCTCTCT
>NW_012028249.1:8424-8840 GCF_000956235.1 Wasmannia auropunctata
TATTTCCTCGCAATCTTTTATTTCTTCGCGTATTATATGTATAATTGCCGGAGTAGCGATGCAATCGCAACACCAGTATTCCAAGATATTAGCTTTTCAGTTCGCTCGAACTCAGTCACTACACTGTTTTACTTGTTTTACCTGTTTTATCTGTTTTACTTTCGTGCACCGGATTCGCGGACCATATAGAGTAGAGATACTCGATTTAGTAAGAATAGATCGAGCGCGCATGAGGCGTGAAATTTGATTAAGAAGAAAAATAGAAGATAGGTGTCGTATATCATTTTCCGAACCAAAAACCGAATTAACCGAAAAAAGCTTTTGGTCCGGTTATGGATACGGTTCATTAATTAACCTGTACAATATTTGGGTCCGGCTAAAATAATGGTTTCGATCCGTTTATCGGTTTCGGTTTT
>NW_012028250.1:0-347 GCF_000956235.1 Wasmannia auropunctata
GGGATGGTCGTGGTGGCGGCGGAGGCGGACGTCGCAGTGGTGGCGGCATCGGAGGTGGCGTAGTGGTAAGCCACTCCAATTTCTTTCGCGTTTGTCCGTCGGATCTTTGGACAAAACGCCCGGCCACACAACCGACCACCGGCGGCTTCCGCGTGGTCGTCCCGCTGCTGGTGGCGGATGGTGACGGCCCCGGCTCCATCGGCTCAGCCCTCCACAGCCGGAGCTGCTCCTCCGGATCGAACCCCGGCTTCTCAGGATCGTATCCCTCCGGTTCGCTCAAAATCTTATCGATTTCCTCGAGTATGTCTCGCTCCATAGCTGCCGGAAAAGTGATCGCCGTCCTCTAA
>NW_012028250.1:7885-8397 GCF_000956235.1 Wasmannia auropunctata
ACATATCAGTCAAATCTCAATTTAACGTGCGCTGTTGTTAAAATAAATAATATAAAAATGCCTGGACCCACTCCACAGCATATCAGAGGCGAAATTATTGCGTATACAAATGCAGGATTATCGCCGACCGAAATTTCAAGACTGTGTAACATTAATGTAAGATACTTGTATAGCCATATAATAAAAAATAAAATGTGTATATATCATTATATTTAAAAATTCCTAAAAAAAACAAACTAATAGACATAACTATTCAATATAATTCTAAGTTTAAAAAATGTGTATCTATAAACTATATATAATAATGTAATACTTGTATATAATTTATGTAGTATATTGAAAAAAAAACTATAAGATTTGTTTAAAAAAATATGTACTGTTAGTTGATGTTTGCTGTAATAATTTTTAAAATATGTATTAATTATATTGCAGAGAAGCACAATATACAGAATAGTGCGACAATTACAGGCAGAAGGGAATATAAATCCTCGCCCAATTACTGGACGTCCTCG
>NW_012028251.1:0-727 GCF_000956235.1 Wasmannia auropunctata
CATTTTANATAACATACTAAAAAAGTGACCGTCCATGTATTTGCGTAACTTTTTGCCTTCGAAAAAATGACGAAAATGCGGGTTTCAAAAATGCAACTCTGAAAGTATTGAGTTTATCAAAATACTGGTTATTATCAAAAAGAAATCTAGCAAAATGATGAACAATTTGGTTTTTTATTTTTTTAATATTAAACGATAAATCTTTTCTGAGATAGAAATTTTTTAAGGAAGTTGTATTTTTGGTCATTTCAAGAATGAATCAATTTTTCGCACTTTTTTCGGAAATATTTCGGATTTGGATACTTTTACGTAGAAAAAACCTCTCATGAAGATTGAAGGTTATTAAATTACCTACAAAATCGTCTTTCATTCATCATCGTACGGCCAATATTTTCCGAGATACGATTTTTTAAATGTTTTATTTTATTTCTAAACGAATTTTATTTGTTAACGTTTTTCGTAAATATGTCGGATATGGCTATCCCTATGTAGAAAGTACATATTATGAAATAGAAAGGTTTTTAAATTTTTTGCAAAATTGTTTAGTTATTGAACCACGCGCGATAAATACTTGCCAAAATACGACGTTTTAAAGATATTAAGGACTCTCAATTTACGTTAAAATCAGTGTTTATTTATCAAGTATGTAATCGAATTTGAACAAATAATAGTCTTATATATTTAATATTCTTCATATTTTCTCAAAGCTTATACGTATTTATATACA
>NW_012028251.1:8239-8622 GCF_000956235.1 Wasmannia auropunctata
CGTATAACAATAAATTTACAATATGATTTCGCTTCCTAGTATCCTA
This sequence comes from Wasmannia auropunctata, assembly GCF_000956235.1. NCBI lineage: Eukaryota > Metazoa > Arthropoda > Insecta > Hymenoptera > Formicidae > Wasmannia > Wasmannia auropunctata. The sequence goes on from NW_012028251.1 coordinate 8,286, forward strand.
ACATAATTTCGCTTTTAGTATCTGCGTGTGTTCATCGACGTCTATTAGATGAGGAAGTAGTTTGAAGTACCTTCCACAGCTTTCAATGCAGTTAAGGGGTTGCATGTTTGAGCTGTGTGTCACCCATTAAGTTCAATGTAAAAAATGAATTTTGATTTCAAGGATTATGCCAAAGGTTTACTCACCTCAAACGTATTAAAATACACTTTTTAGTTCTTGGTGATGATATAATTGATAAATAATGGAACATGTGCACTGTGTCAAGAATAATTAATGTGTCAAGAATAGTTAAAAAGTAAAAATGTAAAACTTAGTTATAATTTAAAAAAAGAAAAAA
>NW_012028252.1:0-978 GCF_000956235.1 Wasmannia auropunctata
GGGGGGGCGTTATTATTCCTCCGATAAGACGCAGCGGAAGAAGGACGCAGGCAGCTTTTCGAACTTCGACATGTGGGGCTGTTATCTGCCGTCCATGTTACCCAACTCGCCGACGAGTTCCGACGGCCCGATGGCCGCCCACGATTCGTTGGACAAATTGTCGAGCAGGCGGTTTTGGAATAACGACAGGGAAAACCTGCCGCCGCCATCGCCGTTGCGGTCTTCCCTGTTTGACGGATACGAGCGCCCGAGCGAGTCTGGCGTCTCGAATTGCCGTCCGGCGGTTCTCTCCACCAGCAGGACGGTTGATCAGACCCGGCCGTACGCCGCTGTCCGTTATCCGAATCACCCGGCGTGTTACGCGCTGCTGCAGTCGCCGGCTTATCTCTGCGCGAAGGACGCTCTTCCCGAATCCGCCTCGGTCATCAACGGTAATAATCACGCTTGCGACGGCTACGCTTGTCGCACGTACGAGCAGATCGACGGTCGCGGATCGATCGCCGCCGATCCGAGTCTCGCGACAGTCGACTACGAATCCAGGCGCCGCGGAATCCTGACGACGGGAAACTCGCCGGTGAACGGCGACGCGTTATCGCGTGCCGCCACGATGCCATCCTACGTTCATCCTATGAATTACACGCCGATCTGCATGCCGGCGGAACACGCGACGTGCCTCGGCGAGAAACGCCCCAGGCCGATTGTGAAGCAGAACACCGCTCGCGCCCGCTTATGATTTTTTTCCTTTCCTCCGCCTCTCTTTCCGTTTTGACAGAGTTTTATTTAGATCTTTTTTTTGTTTTGTTTTGTTTTTAGTGTAAGCGTTGCTAAGCTCTTTTCATCGCGGTTTCTTCAATTCACAGCTCAATCGGCGCGTTCAGCAGATCTAAAGCTTTGTAACTCTTAACGACAGTTCGTTATCGTTATAATGTCATTGCGCATATTAATATATAAGCAACGACACTATCGTTGCTTTTTTTT
>NW_012028252.1:2857-3395 GCF_000956235.1 Wasmannia auropunctata
GCTAATAATCAACAACGCGATCAGCGCCGCGTATTTCTTCTCCAGCATGTCCGCGTGAAGACGAGTTTATACTGTGTTCCTTAATCGCTGTTCCTAATGATTTAATTATTGTAAGAAATGAAAGATCTCTAAGCGAAACAATCGCGTCGATAATAACGCTTCCGGCCGCGACCCGCGCGATACTGGTTGCGTTCCGCAAAGCGCATCATGTGCATGATGTATCATGGTATCCTTGTTGTTCACCAAATGTTAAACAAAGATAAAAAGATAAATCTTGCGCATGATGCGCTTTGCGGAACGCAACCACTGTGCGCTCTATCGACGCGAGATATCTGTAAGGTGTGAATTGCAATCTGTTTACGTGAAGGAGGGTGAAGTCACGTGCCTTTGCGATTGACCGTATTTCGAACAGGTGTCCGATTTCAGCTTAACGTTCTGCGAATGATAATGAAATTCTGGTCACGTCTAAACTTTGACAATATTTTACGGATTATTCGTTATTCCGACACTTACAGTTTTGACACCTCGATCACGAAGA
>NW_012028253.1:0-3779 GCF_000956235.1 Wasmannia auropunctata
GACTTGCGAATCGCACCAAGCCTTAATCGTGACTTTTGATAAATGAAGTCCCTGCTTTATCGCTAGAAGGAGCTTGGTTAGTAGAAGAGCTCCACAAAGTTCTAATCGTGGAATCGTAACGGGCTTTATCGGCGCGACTTTACTTTTGGCCATTAAAAGCCGTAGACCATTGGAACTGGACGGATCGCCGATTCCTATGTAAACGGCGGCTGCATATGCGCTCTGGGATGCATCGCAAAATCCTACAAGATGGACGCCTTCTTTAAGACCTGGAGAGCCCAGCCAACGAGGGATATGGAGGGTGTCAAGCTGGCCCATAGACTCCCGCAAACTCAGCCAAGTATTTGCATGTTGTTCGGATACGGGTTCATCCCAATCTAATCCCGCAACCCAGAGTTGCTGCAGGAGGATCTTGGCCTTTATTACCACTGGAGAAAACCAGCCTAAGGGATCGAAGATTCGGGCCACTTCAGATAAAATGCTGCGTTTTGTCCAAGTGGGTGTCAAGGAAGGAGGTTCGAATGCTCGGAGTGTGAGCGTATCGGTTTGAGTGTGCCAACGAATACCTAAAGCGTTTAGTATATTCGGCGGGCTGGAATAGACGAGTACCTGTTTCGGAGATTGGACACAATTCCGGGTGATTAGCCGACCACCGACTCAGGGGGAAACGTCCGGATTGAAGAATTGCAGTGACTTGGCTCTGCAACTCTAACGCTTCAGACAGCGAGGAAGCTCCTACCAACAGATCATCTACATACGAAAAATGCCGCAGCGCATTAGCCCCCAATGGAAAGTTAGTCTCCTCGTCCTCCGCGAGCTTGAGGAGTGTTCTTATGGCGAGGTATGGAGCTGATGTAGTACCGTACGTGACGGTGTTTAATTCTAAGTCCTCTACTGCTAACGAGGGCGAGGAACGCCATAGGACACGCTGCCAGCAGCGATCATCTGGGTGAATAGAGATTTGCCTGAACATCTTGACGATATCGGCGCAGAACGCGAACTCAAAGAGCCGCCATCGTGAAAGCACCATGCCTAAATCTGATTGAAGTTTAGGGCCTACATGTAAACAGTCGTTCAGTGAAAGGCCACTTGAGGTCCGAGATGACGCATTAAAAACTACTCTGAGCTTACCATTTGCGTCATGGGTCTTGAAGACGCCATGATGTGGTAGATAGTAAGCTGGGGGGGAGGAATTACTTGGACTGAGATGACCTAATTGTGCGTATTCTTCTAGAAATTCAAGATACTTGGTTCGTAAGTTATCATCTCTGGATAATCTTCTCTCAGTGGAGATCAACATAGAGAGAGCTAGCGACCGAGAGTCGCCGAGAGAGGTTGGATCCGACTTGAACGGAAGTCGTACTTCGTATCTGCCGTCAGCCTGGCGGCGAACGTTATCGACGAAATGATTTTCGCACTCTTGTTCGCTCGTTGAGAGGGGAGAGATTGACGGGACTTCTTCAAGCGTCCAGAAGTTTCGTAGGACTGTTCCTAGATCGGATGAGACCTGACAGTGGGAGGAGGACAGGCTTGGAGGCAGTGAAGGTGCTCCCATGATGACCCATCCAAAGACAGAAAGCCAAGCCACCGGACTTGGCAGGGGGCCAGTCTTCTTGTCATTGAGAAACAGATGCCCACAGAATCCGCATCCTATGATAAGGTCAACCGAACCAGGACTGGCGAAGTCTGGGTCCGCTAATTGGAGACCTCGTAAATGTGGCCAATCCTGAAGCGCGATGGGCAACTACCTTGCAGGTAGTTTTGTGGGTAAACTTGGTAGGACCAAAGCTTCAATTGGAAGCTTGAACTGATTGTCGGACGGGGAACCGAGGTAAGCACTGACCGAGGCGCGGGCCGTAACCGGGCCCTTGGCCTCAATTCCCGAAATCTCCACTCGAACCGGTTTCTTAGGAAGCCGCAAAGTTTGCGCCACCCATTCGGAGACAAGGGACGAATCGGAACCTGTGTCCAGAAGTGCTCGGATTCTAAGTGTTTTGCCACTGGGCCCTGTTAGAAGGACGCGCGCCGTAGATACGATTCCGACGCCAGGAGCGCGAGCAGTCAAGGCAGTTGAACTGGAGGCAGGGCTTGCGTTCGACACCGAGATATTGTCGACTGAAGTAGTTGACCCTGACCCCGAACCTGAAGTCTGACTTGAAGCTAGCACTGGTACTGTGAAAGAATCGTGCAAGGTAGTGTGGTGCCTTTGGCCGCATGCAAAGCAAGAATGTTTAGACGCGCATTTGTTGACAAGATGATATGGGTTTAAGCAATTTATGCATGCTCGAAGTTGCGTTATCTTTTCCCTTTTAGCAGCCGGCGTTAGCTTTCTGAACTCGGTGCAATTAATTAAGGAATGACTTTCGGAACACACAATGCACTTGATGGGTGGTTTACTTTTACCGTTTGTTGTTGAATTAAAGCTCCTGGCTTTGCTTGGAGCTGCTTTACTAAATTTCGTAGGTTTTGAAGTGTTCTCCTGCTTTGCACTGCTCGCACTGCCTTGATTTAGAGTTCGAAGGGCTTGGATGCGATTCTCTAAATAATTACATAATTTCTCAAATTTCGGTACGGATTTGCCATCTCCAAGAGATGTCTCCCAGTCAATCCTTGTTTTAGAGTCTAGCTTGTTAGTCAGCGCGAATAGAAAAATTTCATCCCATTGAGCAATCGGTTTTTGTAGAGAGGACAAAGCACGTACGATCGTATTGACACGGTCCAATACACGACGAAGCTCCGAAGCACTGCTTTTCTCAGCGGTGTGAAAATTGAAGAGGTCCGCAAGGTAGCGATGTGATAAAACGCGTTCGTTACCATAACGATTGCAAAGTGCATTCCATGCGCTTTTAAAACCATCATCGGTTAATGGAGTATTAACGATAACTTCCGCGGCCTCTCCTTTCAAGCTACGTTTAAGGTAAAGTAACTTTTGGACATCGGAAAGAGTTGGAACATTTCCTACCATTGAGGCGAATAGATCACGGAAACCTTTCCACTCAAGAAAGTCACCAGAAAATTCAGGGGGATCGATTTTTGGCAACTGAAGCTGGCGCACCAGCGAGGTAGTTGTAGGAGAAGGATTGTCCTTGACTTTCTCGGGCTCCGAGGCGGCGTTTAATTTCTCCAAAACCGTGGTAACGGCTCCCAGAGCATCATAATACGCCTCCTCCGTTTGAGTGAAATAGTCTGATTTCGCGTATTCAGTATCCTTGAAACCGGAGGAATCTAGCATTTTATAATGAGTTGCTGAAAAGACTTGCCAACGCTCGTTTAACGTTTCCATATACTTAGTTACCGATATTATATTAATTCGATCCTTCGGCGCTTTTTGTAAATTAATTATAGTCTTCGCAATCCGTGATCCGAGATCGGCTTGCTTGTCTGTTAACGTCGTTAGAGTTGCCATCTTACGGCAACGGTAGTTTTAATATCACGCGAACGGGAACCTTGAAAAGCTACAATATTCGCGAGTAATCAATGCGCTTAGTGTGACACCGCTTACTCGATTGAATTTGTCACCGCTTAACTTAAGGCTATGTCCTGGTTAGGATCGCAAGCGAACACACGTGTGTTTTAGTACGGATGGTAATGATTAAGCAAGAACGACCTTGGTATGCGCGCGAGGATATAGACGCTGCTGGCACGCGGTAAGCGCGTGCTCTGACCGACTCCGCACGTGGCGCGCGTGCGTGCTCCGAGCTGTTTTTTCCGGCTCGCGAGACGGAGCTGGTATGGATGAGGGGTAGTAACGCGTAAATTTATAGAACTTAAGATTAGTA
>NW_012028253.1:11057-11971 GCF_000956235.1 Wasmannia auropunctata
TATTTTAAACTAGACAAGCTTTAAATGAGTGTAACTTCGTCAAAAATGATCGTATCAAGATGTTCAAAAAAGCATTTTACAGCTTGAAATCTCTACTTTTCAGATCGACACTTTAGAAAAGGATCCTATTTATTTTTTATGGAATTACATAGGTCCAAATAAAAATGCGTCAAATCTCCAAAAATGTGTACTAAATTTAAAAGGTTTCATGGCATAAACTAAAAATCGCACACAAATGCAGTTTACTGCTTTCGAAAAAGTGAATCTTTACCTTTAATTTGCTTTTTTATTGAGCGTCGTACAATTTTTTTTCACTGAGTTATTCAACATTGAAGTAAAAAGGGTCATTTTTGCTTCAATGTTAAATAACTCGGTGAAAAAAAATCGTACGACGCTCAACAAAAAAGCAAATTAAAGAGAAAGATTCATTCTTTCGAAAGCTGTAAACCCTGTTTATGTGCGATTTTTATTCCACGCCATGGAACTTGTCAAAGTTTGTAAAAAATTTTGAGATTCGTCGGGTCTCCCTTTCTATCCGTGTAATTCCATGAAAGATCAGTAGGATCGTTTTCTCAAGTACCGATTTGGAAAGTAGAGATTTCAAGCTGTAAAATGCTTTTTTGAACATCTTGATATGATCATTTTTGACGAAGTTGCTCTATCTTGTAGTTTGCCTATTTTTAGAGGCTAGAACAGGTGATCCTTTAATTTTTTGGACCAGTGTACTACTACAAACAACTAAAAACAAAATACTAACTTTTTTTTATTGTAAACTTATTTTAGTTAAAGTCGGGTGCCAAGTTCATGTAGGTAAATTAGCGCATAAACAAGTACGGATGGTGCATGTACAGAAGCGTTTATAATTATTTCTCGAAAATGATACTTCGGAAAACAACTTTGTCACACATGGTTGA
>NW_012028254.1:0-896 GCF_000956235.1 Wasmannia auropunctata
TTTTGAAGCAATTCATTCGTCCACCCATTCTCGCACTTCTTCAACATTTCGGAAGCGTGTACCACTCAAGCCGTGCTGCATCGATCTGAACAAGTGGTAATCAGAAGGCGCTATGTCTGGTGAGTACGCTGGGTGAGGAAGAGTTTCCCACTCGAGCTGCGTCAGTGTTTCTTTGACGGTTTTTCCAGTGTGGCCGAGCGTTATCGTGTAAGAGAATAACTTTGCGCCTGTTACTCGCTATTGCTGGTCTTTTTTGCAACAGCTTCAATTTGTTCAATTGACGTTTGTAGACATCGGCAGTAACAGTTTCGTTCGGTTTCAGCAGCTCGTAGTACAGCACTCCTTGCTGATCCCACCAAATGCAAAGCATTACCTTATGACCGTGGATGTTCCGTTTTGGCTGCGATGTTGATGGTTGTCCTGGGTCTAGCCATGATTTTTTACGTTTGGGATTGTCGTAGTAGATCCACTTTTCATCGCCAGTCATAATACGCCACAGAAAACTCTTCTTTTTTTGCCTGGCAAGCAACGAAACCGTGATATTGAAACGGTTGTGAATGGCACTTTCAGACAATTCATGTGGTACCCATCTTCCTTCCTTTTAAATCTTTCCCATGGCGTGTAAACGTTTGGAAACAGCTGCTTCAGTAACTCCTAGCTCGTTTCCAAGTTCTTGTAACGTTCGAGCTGAGTTTTCATGCAATAATGCTAGCAATTCATCGTCTTCGAATTTTTTCGACTGTCCTGAGCGTGGTTTGTCATTGACATCAAAATCATTACTTTTGAATCGTCTATACCATTCTTTACATGTTGTATGCAATGGAGCTCGATCACCATAAGCTTCTTCAAGTAATCGATGAACTTCTGCTACACTTTTTTTTCAAATCAAAATAGTG
>NW_012028254.1:8618-9398 GCF_000956235.1 Wasmannia auropunctata
ATAAAAAGGTTCCAGGCCTGATGAAAGATGAAAACAATGGCGCAATCATGACCGAATTCGTCGGGCTTAGAGCAAAGATGTATGCTTTGCGTGTTGATGGTAAAAAAGATACAAAAAAGGTAAAAGGTGTCAAGAGTAATGTCGTAGCAAAATCGATAACATTTAACGATTACGTGCGATGTCTGCTTGATGAAACTGAAATGATGCGACAGCAATCTTGCATAAGATCAAAGTTGCACGAAGTGTATACGATATCCGAGACGAAGCTCGCTCTAAGTCCGTACGATGATAAGCGATACATTGTGCCTGATTCTACCGATCATTCTACTCTGCCGTGGGGACATTATAAGATACCATTGTAATGAAAACTCGTATATTTGTATTAACACATATATAGTATATTTGTAATAATCTCATATATTTTTAATAAACATAATGTTTTATGCATATAATGAAAAAAACAATTTGCGATATAAATTTATTTTACAACACGTTATCCTTGTGTATCCATGTATCCGTGAATTATGTGAATCGTCCAATCCCAACCATTTCACGTATACCTCATTCCCTCTTTTGCGCAAAACTTTTTCAACGAGGTACTCGTCAGGATTAGCAACGCGATGCAGTTTGTATTCATAGAATCTTTCGGCTATGGGTTTTCCGCGAGAATCCTCCAAAAGATACGTTGCGGGATTAGTTTTCTGCACCTTGATGATTTTAAACACTTCCGTGGTCCAGTTTGGTGTGTAACCTTTGTCAAAAATTGTCTTGAATTTACTG
>NW_012028255.1:0-451 GCF_000956235.1 Wasmannia auropunctata
ACGTGTGCTCTTCCGATCTTAGTAAACAGAAAACAGAGAATAAGGAGAATAAGGAATTCAATATGTAAAATAAGCTTATGAGGTTGGGTAAATTAATTTTTTTCTTATTATCTAAATAAATTAAGTTAAAGTTAATGGCTTACACAATTAATTTAATTAAAAGTTGCATAAAAAAGAAACTTATAACAGTAGTAAAAAGTTACATTAAGGTTAAGTTGTTAAATTAAGAGTTAATTTTAAAAATCATTCATTTTATATTACAATTTTACAATTGTTTAAAATTAGATTACTTTAATAAAATTAATACTTTAATAAAATAAATACAATATAAATGACCAAATAAATTTAATATTTTACTTGTAAATTAAGCTTATATAAAATAAAGCATTATTTTTGCGAGCGTTACGCCCATTATCATAAATTTTTTTTCTAAACAAATTGTCCAATGTTC
>NW_012028255.1:3846-34650 GCF_000956235.1 Wasmannia auropunctata
GTATACGAGCGATACCACGTGATACTTCGTCCTCTCTGTCTGTTGAATGATCGACGCATGCGCAGAGAGGACGAACATTACTCGTCTACCTTTCTCTCTCGCACACATCTTGGACACAGTTTTCGAGCGAGCCAACATTTTCCCTCCATGTCTATATACTCAAAGGCACACCATGCTATCCCTTCCACCATGGCGATAGCCATTGTAAAAGAAGAAGAAGACGGATAAATATTCATCTTGCACGTATGTCGCGATGGCTGCTCCAGTGAAAAAGCGTGAAATTCAACAAAAGTTGCGCGATGACGAGAACCGCGTCTCGTCCAGCAGCGAAGACGAGGAATATGAGATCACGAATGAGCAGGTGAGGGATTGCAAACTCCCATCGACAAGATATGCCATGACAATCGAACGGTTAACCTCACTCGGCGAGCACGCGGTCACGTACTTCTGCTACATAGATTCATAGTTCGTTTTATCCGAATGTGATATCTGGTATATGATATATATACGCGAAAATCATTGTCGAAGTAATCTCGTGTAGGTGAAAGCTTTGTTCAATTCTTGTTCTGCCACGATTACCACTCGATATGGAACAAAATATTGTCTATATGATTTTTAATATTCAATGTATATCTAGATTCTGGCTGTCGGTGGAAAATTATATATTTTACTTACGAAAGCTTTACTTATGAAGCTTTAAATTGATCTGCATTCTGCATTTTCAAAAATATGTCTATAGATTAGTCCGTGTTACTTGAAATTACCAAAAATGTTTACAAAATGTTTAAAAAATAAATATATCTATTGATTTTGTCAGACAATATAAAAAGATAGAAAAACTAGATTATTAATGACTAATAATTTTCTAACTGATATTTATATATGAGTAGAAATTGAAACAAATGTATTTCCAACAAGTTAAATTTTTACAGTTTAAATTTTTATGCAATATATATGTATAATAAGCTATTTATTAATGATAAATATAATGTTATACAAGATATATTTTTTATTCTGCTTCCAATCTCGAATTGAACCAAATTTTATTAGTTTAAGCTATTGGAGCGTACTGCATTCCAAAAAGTATACTGGAAATTATTGAAAAAATTAATGAAGCAATCCCTATTTCTGGGAATATTAACTAATAATATTGCAATAATTTGAAGAATATCAAAAAATTAAGAAATATACACAAAAATGGATAAATGATTCTTGCATTTACATTTTTGTTATAGTATACGCACATATGTTACACCATATTATGTAAGAGTAATTTTTTTAAGTGTATACATATACATATGTTATGCGATATTGTATAAGAAATCAAGAGATGCAATAGAAGTTTGAAAGTATCTTTCATATTTTTTAAGCAAACGATTAAGATTGTGATATAATTCCACAGTAGGAACAGCAAATTGTATTTTTATTTTTGCAACATAAAAAAATATGTGAAAAAAAATATTGACTTAAATCTAATAATTAGATATCTGTAAATTAGTATAATATAAAATTGATATAGCTTATGGTTGCTTTTTAATTCATTTAGAAAAACTTGTAACTAAATGTGTGTAGTACACTTTATTGTTATATTTTTATCCGAGCAGGAAGTCAATATTTTTCAGTTGAGGCAATCTTTCAACATTTTTATCTGATTCAAACTATATCAAATTATATATCATTACATTATAATCTCGTGATCATCACTGTCATCAGCACTGTCAAACTGCCTTCCATAAATGTTAATTTTTATGAAGTTTAGTTATATACTATATAATTAATATTATATCTATCTACTTTATAAAACAAGACAATACAATACTATAATAAGAATGAATTTTAGGGAATGGAGTTTCAAGTGGATTTTGAAGGTCGCAATCCACAAGATCCAGACTATCATGGAATTCAAACATTGCTGAAACAACTTTTTCTCAAAGCACACATTGATTTGGGTGGACTGACGGATTTAATAATTTCTCAAAACTACGTAGGATCAGTTGTTAAACAGTCTGAAGAGATAGATGAATCTGACGATGAGGACAATGACGTCAATGACGTATTTGGTATTACAACTGTTATTAATGTCTCCGATAAACAGGTAAATAAAATGGGTAATGATATAACACAGTTCAACAAAAAAAAACTTTTGAACACCAGAACGAGTCATTTTTGGATGTTGAATATGAATTCAATTATTAAATTGTTGCATTTTGAGAAATTTGCAAAAAACCTTTTATTTTGTTATATAACTACGATATTTACACACTGGAGAAATTTTATTACCTTTAAAATTAAATATATTGTTAAGACTTTTAGCCTTCAGAAGGAATTTTTTTGTATTGGCTATAACTAACAATAAGATATTTATGATTAAATATGGAGATATTATTGCGTAAAAATTGTAAATTAGTTTATTAACAATTTATAAATAGCTTTTAATTCTGTTTATTTAAACTTGAATGTTTTTTAACCAATACTCAATACAATTCTGATGTCAAAATCGATAAATTTAAAAATAATGGATTCAACATAGCGGACATCAAAATTTAAAAAATGTTTGGATTGCGAAAATTGATTTAAAAGTCTTTTATGACTTTTATACTGAGTATAAATCTAATGACATTCAAAATAAAGAGTGAAATTAAGTTATATTTTAGTTTTTTTAAGGGGTTATACCACCTTTGAAGTTTTAGAACAATACCTAAAGTTTGGGATTTTTTTGTGAGTAAATGAATACTTTATATGAAACTTTATTTTAAATCTGTTTAGAGGACATTATTGTACATATATAAGAAACTAAAAAAATATTTTTTTATTTTTCTTATGTTCAAAATGGCGGCGCACTGACAAAATCCTTTTTTTTTTTTTATCGGTTTACAGGATTTTAGATACACGGTTTGACCTTGAACAAAACACAAAGAATTTTCATTATCTACATATTAAAGATTAAAGAGATACGTAGGAATTTTTCAAAATATTGATTTTTCTCAAAATGGCAGCTATTTTAAGAAAGACTTGAACTGGTGAAAAATACACTTTTCTCGTAAAATAGCTGCCATTTTGAGAAAATCAATATTTTAAAAAACCCTTACGTACATCTGTAGTTTTTGATACGTAGACAATGAAAATTCTTTATATTTTGTTCAAGGTCAAACTGTGTGCCTGCAATCTTGTACACTGATTTCTAAAATTAGAAAAAAAGCATTCGACAAGTAGGCCAGTGTGCCATCATTTTGAACATTAAAATAATAAAAAAATAATTTTTTTACTTTATCATATATGTTAGTACAACAATGTCCTTCAAGTAATTTTTTAATAAAGTTATCTGTTTACCCAGAAAAAGGCCCAAACTTAAATATTATTTTAGGACCTCCAGGGTGGTGTAACCCCTTAATAAAAAAAAATCATATATAGAGCTTTTCCTATTACAAATTGATATCTAAATTGAAATGAATTCTTTAAATTAAAAATATTATATAAAAATATAATTATATATATTACAAATAACATTTATACTTGTATAATTCAAATGACAAATAGATATGTTATGGAATGATACCTATAGATATATTATTTGAAATATTTTCAATTTAAAGAATTCATCTTAATTTAGATATCAAATTTATATTAAATAATAATCTTTATATATAATTTTTTGCTAAAATTTAATTTAATATGTGATATTATTTCAGCTTTAAGTAATAATTGCGTTTTTAAAAACCGCCAATAATCGGCGCGCAATTTATGTTAGCTGACATTTAAAAGATTCAAAAATTAAAAATATTATTGGACAACCAACATCTAACCTTGGCTGAATGATTTTTTCTCTTATTACTTGTATACATCTATTTTACTTGCTTAAAATTATTGATAATTTAATTTTTATTCTCCAATTTGTCTATTTTGGCATTCATATTCAAGATTCATATTCAATATCATGAAAGATTTTTAAAAAAATTTTTGCAACAATCAAAATATTTCTTTAATTTTGACCGCCATAATTATATTAAATCCATTTTTAATTTGTCAATTTTGACATAGAATTTAGTAATTTTAAAAAATCCTTAAATTTAAATAAACAAAATTGAATATTTGATAAATTGTTAATAATCTAATCATAAAAGACACAAAAAATTTTGAAGAATGAAATATCCTAACAATGTAACAACTTAATTTTGATTGCAATAAAACTTCTTCAGCATGTCACATATTGTAATTATGATATGATAAAATACGTAAAAATAACTTTTTTGCAATTTTAATTGCAAATTTTTCAAAATTGTGATTCGATGGAACAACTTACGACCGGATTCATATTCCGCGTTCAAAAAAATTATGGAAAATGACTAGTTCTAGTGTTTTTTTACTGTGTAATTATTGTCAGGATATTTATTCATATGTCTCTATCAATTTTATTTATAAAAATTATTTTTTTTCAGAACGTTGTGTGTATACAACAACTGAGACATTTACTGAAACAGTTGGCAGATGAACACGCAACTGACGCAGTTAATACTATGATAAAAAATATATTGGAAAACGACGCGGCGCAATTAGGTTTGTTCATTAATGAAAGATTTGTCAACATTCCCGCCAAGATTTCAGTGCCACTACTTGAAAACCTAATTTCTGAACTAAAACGTGCCAATAGCAGAAATATGCCATTCAATTTTTCCTATTATATACTTATATGTAAATTGTATAAGTCCGAAGATAAAAAAGCCGAGAAAAAGACGAAAAGCAAGAATAAAAATGCCGGTAGTGAGCAATCGATAGTGTGGAGTAATCCAGAGGAGGAGATCTTTGCGGAAAATGCAATTGTTAGTTTCGAATTTTCCGTCGAAGAAGAAGCGGACAGTGGTTTATCCGGAACGTGGACGGAAACAGATGATGAGATGGTACCTTACAGACGAGTACTACTTTTTGAAGCTTCGAAATTGCAATCGATATTTGAGAAAATACAGAATCAGTTTTCTTAATTAGTTTCATAAATAGTGTCAATATTTTCGTAAACGAACGATACGGCTAAATCCTGTGCAAAAAAACTTCCTATTTATGAACAGATATCCTTCTTAAAGATAGTTTTTTATATATCTGCATATATATAATATAATAATAATATAACAGTACGTTACATTTTTATAACATATGTGTACAACACTTATACTATAAACTATTTCTAAGAATTTCACCCATACTTCTTTTTCATTATTTTGTCTTTATTTCTCTTAACATGTAACTTACAAAACATTTGCAAAATGGCCATTAATCTTGCATTAGATCTCGTTTAGCTTAAGGTTTTTAATACAAAAATTACTTTTACAGTCAAATAAATAAATTTTGGTTGAGCAAGACAGATCTATAAGAGAAAATGTACACGTAAAATAATAGAATATATTGTATTGTCACATAATGATAATGTATAATTTTTAACTCATCGAGACTCGTCGAGCTTTTGTTGGAATTGCAAATTGTATCCATTCAAATAATCCTCATTACTATGGCGCCGTGTCTGTAAATTTGAATGATTGCCTTATTGGTTTGGCTCTTCGTCTCATAGTACCAAGAATATTTAGCATTTCAGAAACTGCTGGCGGCTTACTCTCCGCTTCTTGTCGTCTTTTTCTCTCTTCTTCTCTTTGTTTCTGAAATCAATGTTCTCAATGAAATCAATCTTACTCAATTATGCATGTTAGAAATCGATCAAAAAAAATACTGCACATTTTGTTCAAAAACACAAACGTCCAGAAGACGTAAGGATTTAAAGAATGTTTGAGAAATTAATGTTACTTCAAACATATTTATCACGGGTGCTAATTTTTATTCTAAATATACTTAAGATCACAGCACTAATTCCGTACAAGGCTCACTAGCTCTTCTTTTGATACTTTGTTTAATTAATTATATGAGCCAGTCTGATATCTTTGTAATATTTATGACGTTTTAAATCCAACTTACATCCGTTTGCTTTAGTGTGAAACGTCCGCCTTTAATTTGATTAATAATATCGTCGATAGCTGAAAATTAGATACATATGATATTGCGATATGTATAACTTTCATATGTTTACAATAGAATAAAACGAAATAATTTATCCATGAAACAATAGATTGTATAATTACCGGGTTGTTGTGCGACCACAGGCGTTTTTTTCGGCGTGATGCCAAGCATATTTTCCATATCGCTTACAGCAGAGGTCAATTTTTCTTTGGTCAGCAATTTTATCGATGATTGACCGATCGTCGACATCGGCGGTGGTGGAGGTGGTGGCGGTAACGGTGGTGGTGGCGGTCTCGAAGCTTTCTCCTCTAGCTCGTTGATTTTTTGTTTGAAACACTGTACAACGTTTTCCAGCTCCTCCATCGATTTTTCGGCCCTCTCGGCTCTCTGAACAACTACCTCTAACTCGGACTCCGCAAGCTTCAACTTCTCCTCGACAATCTCGAATTCTACATTCGATTCTTTCTCCTCTAATTTCTCCTGTAACATCTGCACTTGAGAAGCATGATTTTGCTGTTCCTCTTCCAGTAGCCTTTTTAGAGATTCCACTTCTTGCAAAACGGCTAACAATCTTCCGTTCGGATCGTCTCCAACCTCGGCCATAAGAAGAGCGCTTTGATGTGCTAAGACGTTTCGTTCTTTCTGGACCTAAACAAACAGCCAGCGCGATATATGAAAGTGATTACAATCTTTAATACTCTTTAAATCATTTTTTATTTTTTATCGCGCACATTAAAAAATATATAGTTTTATTTTAAGACGATAATCTAAGTAATATAAATAATTTTTAAGTGAATGTAATAATTAAATAATGTATTTAACGAAATTAAGTTAAAGATCGTAATGACATACCCTTTCGGCTTTCATTTTCAGAATTTTCGCACTTTCTCTCTCGCGGTCGCATTGCGTCTTCAGAGTCTGCACCTCCTCGGCCACCATTTTCGTGACTCTTTCCATATTTTCCTTGTGCACTTTCATCTCGTTAATTTTCTCCTGGTCTGCAATAGAAACGAATCGGTTTACCGCATTTTGTTTATGCGAGATTATATGGAAAATTTTCTTTTATACCTTTTTGTCGAAGGATCCTTTCCTCCTCCAGTTGCGTGGTCAATTGCATCACCTGTTCCTGCGCTTCGAATTCCTGGAGCCGCGCGGAATGAAGATCCGTTTGTAATCGCGCTATTTCACCGCTCAGTTCTGAAAACGAATGTTCAATTTAGGACCGATTGTCTCATTATTGGCTGCCTTATTCTATTTTGTTTCTTTTGTTTAACTTCAATCATCAAAAAAAAATACTTGAAAAAATAACGTATGCACGTAGTGACATGCAAAAGAACTTGAGAAATATGCATACATAGTAATCTATATCTAAGATATATGTTAACGAGTTTAAAATTTAAATAGATATAGATTGTGGCTCGTAAGAATAAAATATTATTACTTTTTATCTTTATAATATTGTTACTTTTATCTTTTATCGAATATTCGAAGCTTCAAAGTTAACTTCGACCTGTCGAAGTTTAAGGTGTTTTCGAAACTTCGAAGTTTTGAAAAATTAAATTTTCTTAGATGTTTTATTAATCATTATTTTTCCTTATTTGCACATATATCAAGTTTAATTATTAATTTGTAATATTTCAGGTTATAATACTTTCAAATTTTTTAGGAATAATTTCGTATATATATTAATTCTTTTTATTTACAATATTTGTTCTGAATAAATTTATTATTTGCACGAATGTATTTTTCGAAACTTTAAAGCTTCGAAACAATTCGAAAATTTTAATGCCGAAGCTTCGAATATTCGAAGCTTTGAAGTTCGAATGTCGAAGCCTTCGAAGCAAATCACCAGCCCTAATTATAATAATTCAATAAATCTCGCCTTTGGCTTTGGTCATGTGTATCCCCTGTACATAATAAGCGCATAAATCAAATAAAACTGCAGCCGCACTGACCTTTCACTGTTTGTCTCAACTGGTCTAAATCTTCGAAGTTCGAGTCCACTTCGTCGGATACGTCAAAATGTAGCGACTCATCTGGATTACTATGTAGAAACTTCTGCGCCATGATCTGAGATCTTCGCTTCAGTTCGCGGTTTTGTCGGTACCACTAATATAACAAAATTGTATACTATTTCAGAACACCTATATGTATATCACTTAAGCAGTGCATCAGTACTTTTTATGTTACGCACATACGGATTATTACAGACAATATGCAGATTAAATTACAACAAATAGGTTGTTACCTGAGAGGCTTGTTGCATTGCTTTGTGCATTGCGTTTAATTCCACGTCATACTGGTGTTTTAATTGCTCGTATTCTTTACATACCGCTTCAGAAACTGCGGAAAAGGTATAAGAATTTGATAACTTTGGAAAAGATTTTCGACTATATTATGAGGTGAAACTTCAAATTAGCTACACACCTGTTCGCAACTTTAGTAGCTTCTGCTCTTTATCTTGAACCTGCGATTGCAGCACATTATTTTCCCTCTGCAGTTGTTGATATTTTTTCTCCAAATCTGTATGCTCTTTATTCGCTGCAAAAGATATTCGATTATGAAATGTAATTTAATTTCTATCATTTTAATTTTAATTTCTCCTTCTAGTTATTATATAGTTACGAAACGGCACACGGATATACGTGGGTAAAATGAGTCAGTTATCAAACATCGCGATTAAGTCAATCAGATTAAGGTCACATAATCCGTGGAATTATTGAGAAACGATTGATGATGTCACCGTTCGTTTCTAAAAAGAGTTCGCATTATGGAACAAAATTTCAATGATGATGGAACAGTCATCAAATGTGTATAAGATAGTCTTTTGTTCAATAAACAGTTCGAAAAAAGTAAAAAAATTGTACTATGTACACACGCGTTAAAAGTTTTATGCAGACGTTTCGTCAAGTTTTAATTGACATATTGTTTTCCTGTCTCTTCATTCTTTTTTCTTTTTGATTCTAAATACATATTATCTTCAAATATCTTTACTAAAACACTGACGCGTCGCATTACATGTTTATGCATGGCACGAATCGCTTCGTCGAAGCGACGAATCGACGAAGCGTTCGTCGATTAAATATAAATCGTATTCGAGCGACTTTGAGAAAATTTTTAGAACTCTGCTCGCCTTCGCGACGCGACCAGCATTTTAATTTTCGACGCCTGTCCTTTTCGCGTAAACTAGAACGATCAGCCCCTTCACTAATCGTCCGTCAATCGATGCAAAATAAACCGTTCCGAGAATACAGATATCCCATAAGTGATTCACGTCAAATATTTTGTCCCCGTCGATTTATAATTCCACCGCGTATAAACAGTGTGACTAATGGAGCGTCATTGCCTTCATTTTACATGCAGAAGTGAATCACGACATGATAATCGCCTATACACGACATTCTCAGTCGATTATCTGTGAACTGTGTGGTGAACACACTTTCCATTATTCCATTATTTATGATATTTCGTTGATAAAGGTCTTATAGAAAGATCAACGTCGAATCATTTAGTCAGCTCGGCACGCCCAAATATCGAAGGAATTCTTGAAAATAACAAAAGCGATCTTGTTTCCATTATTCAAGTACAAATATGTATACGTTTTATATTGTTTTATAAATAGTCGTTTAAAGTCACTCTCCTCACCTTAACAATTAGTATAAGGACGATTTAGTCATAAAAACGATATACGGACGGCATCGAATCGTTCGAAAACTATCACTCCAATAACGTAAACGTTGAACTTCAAAGATAGTTAAGATATGTCTACTTATCAATAAGTTCAAGATTTATATTTCCGAGAACTAACCATTGTGTCTAATAAGTACATCCACGTCGCATCAGTTATCTGTTTGACTATCGCGTCATTTGACACTTAATTAGTAATTACCAGCTTCGCTCTTCTGCAGCAGGTGTTTTCGCCTTTTCTCCGAATCCTCATATTTGCCCTTCCACTTGCTCTCCAAGAAGCTGTTACTCCTATTGAGCCGGATGACATCGCTTGTCTTGCAAGGGGGACTCATCGGCGGCGCCGACTTTTCCTCGGACTTTCGCATTTCAATGCTGGAAGTTGACAGTTGATTGTTGTTGCGCGACCTCAACTGTACGACTGAAGCCTCGAGCTTCTCGAAGGACGCTCTTTGAGCTGCGACATTGCCTGTTCCGCGGCCGAGCTTTTCGAAGGATCCTCGGCGCTTCGGAGGACATCTTTCTTGAGCCTTGAAAGCGGCCGATATTCTCGGCACCGGAATGTGAGAGTGAATCATGTTCGGAGACGTCCTCTGTGGCTCCGTGCTCAGGACAATGTTGAATTCCGTCCTATTCATGATGCCTGCGAAAATAGGCGCACTTGTGTTATCTTGTTTATTATAAGTGATAATGATGAAGTGTGAAAAGAATTTCAGAGTCTATTGTTTCTCGATCTGAGAGTACTAAGTCCGCGTATCTTTTTTCAAAGAGTACTTTTTTCAAAGAGTACAACGTATTATTTAAATATTTGATTTATTTTATGATAAAGTACGATGGGAATATAATTTTCTGTGACTTATAGTAAAAGAATCTTTCGCTATTATTATCGTTAAAAAGAAAGAATGTATAGATACATGTTTTATCGTACTTTTACTTCATTTTGTATAATTTTGTGTAGTAATTTTACAAGTACAATTTTATTATGATATTAAACACGAAATATATTGTATATTGATTCCGATAAATACATCGAATCTTATCGTTGAGAAATTTATGTTTGAGAATGATAACGCACTTTTACAAGTGTCTTGGATGAAGAAACAAAATTCCTAAAATGCATCTTGTGTACATAAATTCTTCATGAACAACATCATCGTTGATTCATTAAATTACATAAGCATCGACATCGGCAAAAAAATAAACGCGCGCCCCGATTAGATTTCTGGATACAATTACCCAAGAAACGAAACCATCCAAATGCATATCACTACCGGTACTTGTAAAGGTTAATAACATTGGACATTTCTATAAATAAACGTATTGGTCTTACCCTCGGCAAAGCAAGTTTAAAATAACTGCTGCGTCAAATATTCTTATACGTCTAATTCCGATTAATTCTGTACGAATCGTATATAAATTTATCAATATTTTTCATTTACGAGTACTATTGTTTTTTTATACTATTAGATTTGGATCGATAAAATCAATTTAAAATTATTACCTCAAAGGCTGAGATAATATCGCAGCAGATTCGTTACAGTGAATTTTAGGATGCTTATAGCATCATCATCGAATTAACGATTAAATTAATGTGTGATGATATTTCAATTTTAGATTATGATTGCGTTCTTAAAAGTTTGGCAGTAATCGGCACGCAGTTTACTATAAACATTAACTAAAATTAAAAAATTAAAAATATTATTAGGCACCAATATCTATAGCTTCGGCCGAATTTTGATGATTTTCATTATCATTTTATTGTATACATATAGCGACAAAAATTCAAAGTTATTGCTAATGTTAAATAATTCATAAAAAGAGAAAAGTTTTTTTAAAATATACATGTTTTATTAACTATTATTTATAATTTTATAACATCTAAATATATTATTTTATAATTTTATAACATAAAGATCATCGAACTAATAGCAGAATATTATACTGCGCTCAATTTAACCAAAACTGTAGATTTTTAAATAATGATTATCGCAATTATTACTTAGACCTTCAATGAAAAAATTTTTAAAAATTTTATCTATTTTTATCTGCTAAATATGAATTCGTTGTTTAAATTTGGCTATATACCTATATTATGTCATAATTTTGAGAAAAAAAAACATCAAATGATGAAGATTTTCATGACGTTACAATTTTGGCAATATATATATACATTTTCCTAAATTTTATTAATCCCCTTCTCCTCCTCCTCCCTTCCTACATACACACATGCAAAAGTATTAACTTTTATCTTTAAAATGCATTTCGTTTTGATACAAATTTTCTTCTTCGAGATATATAGCAATTTAAAATTAAGAAGATTATAAATCTTTCATATAAGAGATTTTGACTTAGCATAATCCGATTATATCATGTATAAGTACAAAATACTTTCCATATAATGCTGTGCTAATATACATATTAAGATAGAATTAAATGCCTTTCCCACATATTACAAAGGGAAAAAAGCTATTTTCTAATTGCTTTATCTCAAAAACGAAAAATCATACTGAAATATATGAAACAAAATGCATTTTAAAGCTAAACATTGATACTTTCACGTAGCATTAATGAAATTCAGAAAAAAATTTGCTGTCGATGTTATTAACGTCATGAGAACTCAAAATCATCATTTTTTGCCTCTGATGCCACATTTTTCAAATTGATAGCCAAATTTAGAGGTTATTTTTGGAACACCAAATTTCTATAAAACTATAGAACATATTTATAAAAAAAAGTTTTATGATCAATCTTCAATTTTGCAGGTCTGTGTTAATTATTGTGCTCGCGGATCAATACCTCAATGTGCTCATTGTTTTATATATAATATCACACTATTATAAAACTAGCAGAGAGAGATTAAAATATGTATTCTTGATAACATCGAGCGTACACACGCGTTCATTCACACCGCGAAATACGATTCCCGGAACAGAGGTTTGTGCGTTTCTAAAATAGGATTCCTCCAAAAGTTTACCCGAGAGTTTAGGTTTAGACGCACGTGTTCAGCTTCACGGGAGCAAAGGCAAATAGCTCTCCCGCGGGCCGTATAAAGTTAATTCGTCGGAATGCGCGTCTGTGTGTCGGGGGCTCGTGCGACCCGATCATTAAACCGGCGCGACGTCGACGAAGGGTCGAACGGTTTCGTCCGCTTTCCCTATAAACCTAAAAAAGTCCGCCAGGTGTTACAATCGCTTCGATAATATCTCGAGCGTAATTTACCATTCTGACTTCCACCAACGTCCCTGTCGCTCGCTCGTCGAGCGCGAAAGTCGAGAGAGGCTCGCAAAAATTCGCTCGACCGAAAACCAAGACCAGGATACTTGAGTGGAATACACAATTCCTCGGCATTCAAGATGTCAATTAGTCTTTTCATTTGCATTCGAATGCGTGCCTAAAGCAGGAGAGGCGTTCCCAGTGTTGAAATCGATAAACTGGGTTCTCAAAGCGCGCTTCAAAATAGGAGCACGCTTCACACAAGCGAAAACATACAAGTTATTTGGTACTCGATAAAATACTCGAATAAGAGATATTCATTAAGAAGCGCATCGAATTAACGCAATCGCAAAATTAATCTTCAATTCAATTACCATTTGATCGGAATTTAATACGATTATTTGGAGAGATATTTTGAATTAGATTTCACATCCGAAAGGCAGGCAAATAACTGATATATAAACAAAAATTTATTATATAGGTAAATTGATATATAATATTATATTATGTATTCTATTTAAAGCAAAAAAGATTTAATTTTTAATTTAGCACAACAAGACGAACGATTGTACACACTTTATGCCACGCTTATCGAGCGGTTAACGGACTTGCGATCTTTTTTGCCTCGCGTTTGCTACAGTATAACTAGTGTTATCGATCGTTGCACCGCACATTAATTTTATTACGTGTAGATACATTTCTATACACATGTACGACATAAATACTGACGTGCATATTCGACGTTATGCATTAGTAGAGTAGCGAGCCAAGTGTCCGATAAAATCCGACTGATAGCGCACGGACTATATAAAGTTTGCATATTCAGGATGTACCACGAAAATGCATGAGAAGATAGTGCTTCCAAGTAAAACGTACCTCTACACATGTCAATCACTGTGAATCACTCATAATTGAAATAATCAGAGAAACATACGTTGCGTTTAAAGAAAATTGGCAGAAAGTGACATGATGATTCGACAATTATGTTAATCTATCATTGTCAATTTATTTGAATAATATTGGCTCTTTTGAATATTATTGATCGATAATTTTAATGTTAAAGTATATTTTTGTCTTGTAACAACACATCTGTTTCGTTTAATTTTTTTTGTCTACGATTTAGTCAATTGTTTCTTTTTACTTAAGAAAGACTATTTATCAATTTATTTCTCCGCAAATTCAAGAGCGCGTTCATCTCTTTATTATTATTATAATAAATTAAACAAATGTCGAAATTCGAGAGGTAGTTTTGCAATAACAGGATTTTGCAAACCAGCGCACGCGACGTAGGTATATATGTACACTCGCTTATAGAAAGGTTGCAACATTTTTATTTTGATGGATTTTGGAATGCAGTTTTGCTCGTGGGCGATTGAACATAATTGGTTAGATCCATTGGTAGCAAACAATCGCTCGGTGAATAGACTGTGTTCCGAAAATGATTAAAAAAAAGTGTCGTAACCTTTCTGTGAGCCAGTGTACATATACGTGCGATCTAAATTCGATTAAACGCGGAATGTGCAATTTTCGTTTTCTTTTTTTTATACCAATCGCAGTCTACCGCAATTACGTCCATCAATTCGCTCGAGCAATTTAAAACAAAGGCCGTAGACTTTTAATTGTCAATCACGTCGTATACGTACGTGCGGCGTAGGTACTAATGGACTTTGGAGTCGCACGTCAGATCGCGATCGTGTAAGCACACCGAGGTCCTTTCACTTTACCTCTTTTGCATCAAAGAACGACGACTTGTTTCATTACTTACACGCGCGATGCATAGATCTCGAAGAATCGCGGATGCGAACAGAACGCGGAACAATATTCGCGCAACTCATACCGTCTCGCCGTGTCGCCGCGAATAATCGCGTGATAGTGCGATTACTTTCCGAAATCGCGCGGGTTCCCCTCGGGTCGGGATTGACTCGCAAAGAGACGATCGATAGCGGGTACCGCGAGATAAATCCCAGTAAACACAGATTATAACTGCAATGTTGTAATATTATAACACTCTAACTATATTGCAGAAATATTACAATATTGCTGTAATATTATAATTTGTGTTTGCTGCGAACGACAGACGGTTGCACTCACGCTTGTTCGTTGCACCACCACGTGAGGTCGAAAGTATCAGTTTCTCTATTTCCTTTCTTATTTTTCTCTCGACGAGGGTACGGCACGAGTCCCGACTCCCGCGCGCGGTCAGACTCGGATCGAGTCGCAACTCGCACGGCGAGAAACTCCGTGCGTGCGTTCTCCTTGACGCGCGTCCACGAGCGTACTGGCAGTCTACTGGCTCCGCGCGAGCGCGCGTGCTTCGTTGTAACGTTACATTATCTCTCGTGGCACCGCGTGGACTACATGCGAAAGAGAATGCGGGAGAGCGTCGTTTTCTTTAAGGAAAACCGACCGAGCGTGAGTCGCGCGCACACGCACCTTCCGCGGAGCTATAGCGTACCACGCGGTAGTCTTCGACACGCCGCTGAAGGTGCGTTTTATCGCGATTCGGATAGCGTGATGAGCATTAAAGTTCATGGCACATAGAAAAACGTAAAGCAGTAAGATGTAAGCAGTAAGCAAACTGGCCAATCACAGTAGAAAAACTTGAGGCAATAATCTTACATTCTCTACTGTGAATGGCCAATTCACTTACTGCTTACTTCTTACGTACTGCTTTACGTTTTTTTATGTGTTATGCACCAATTAGGGCTTATTAGGAATGTCGAACTTTATTATTATAATAAAAGGAATGTCAAATACCAAGAGGTATCATTGCAATAACACGATTTTGCAAATGAGCACGCAATACATACGTGCGATCTAAATTCGACTAAACGCGGAGTGTGCAATTTTCGTTTCTTTTCTTTTTTTTTTATACCAATCGCAGTTTACTGCAATGCCCGTCAACTCGCTCGCGGAATAATTTAAAACAAAGACCTCAGTGACTTTTAATTATTAATGTGACTTGTAATTGAAAGAAGATAGATATCACGTCATTAGCGGAGCGGCGATAAACTTTGACGATGAAATATTATTCGAAAGAAGCATAAAATGCGGGAAAGACAATGTCACAGATATATCTCGTATTTTTTAAATAAATTTTTATATCTCGCTCTTTAAGAATTTAGTCATCTTTATCATGTACCTTCCAAGAATAAAAGAAAATAAAACGCACAGTGTGTATCTTTATCTTTTTGAAGAAACATGTCTGAGTTGAAGAACATTATTCTTCAGCAATAAAAATTATAGCCGCTGTCATTTATTGATTTAAAAATGTTTTAATTCGTCTTTTCTTATTATTTTAACGTAAGTAAAAATTCAAAAAATTGAATTATTTCGAGCTGCTTCCAACGCATGTTTGATACTGCGCGTCTGAAAGGAATTTACGCAGTTAGTCAGCATTGCAGCTGAGTACACAAAAGGCGATCTGTATAGAGTTACAAATAATGAGTAAAAACTCATGTATTTATCATTAGAGCTGCAGGATTTTACGAATTATACATCGAGGTCTAGGGTACTAAATAAGTTTACCGAAAACTAAAATAGAAATATGTAATTGAAAAAGTATTAAAAAATATACGTGTAATAAAATATCAAAAGTAATAAAATCATGACAAGAAAAAATTTACGTTGTTTAAAACAAAGGAATTGAAATTGTAATATAATAGAATTAATTGTTAAAAAATAATTTTAAAAATAATAAATGTTAATAATAAAACATTATAGATTAATAAAAATTTTTTATTCGCTGAATTATTTATTTTTTATCAGAGCAAATCGTTGTCATTTAGTCAAGAATCTTAATCACTTTATTTAACATCATTAATAAATTATTGGATTAAATTATAATTGAAATTCAGAACAATAATTTAAATTGTAGTCGAATATTCTATAATATTTATTAGATACAGAATATATACATATAATTATCGCAATTCTATTGGATTATCTAACTGGAAATATTCTCCAGGTATGATTTGCTTCCTTTGCAAAAAGTTTCTTAAATTCTATACAAGGTTTTTTTATTTCAGTGACTGGGAATGATTTAATTGCGACATAAATACAAGTGT
Organism: Wasmannia auropunctata; assembly: GCF_000956235.1. Classification (NCBI taxonomy): domain Eukaryota; kingdom Metazoa; phylum Arthropoda; class Insecta; order Hymenoptera; family Formicidae; genus Wasmannia; species Wasmannia auropunctata. Next base: position 20,811 of record NW_012028255.1, read on the forward strand.
GTATCATAATAATGTATGTTACAGATATGTCTGAAGAATTCAATGCAAGATAACAACGGAGACATAGCGACTGTGCGATTACGCTGATACCAGTCTCGTCTCGTACATATGCAGCTGCATGTAGAATCGCGCGCGAAACTTTATATACCTAATATACCTCACGTATAAGTGTACGCCTGAGTCACTACTTCTGAATAATCGCCTGACAATTCTTTATCCTGCATAAGTCGTGGAGGCGCATTGTTGTCGCGGTTTCACAGGAATATATCGCGAAGGAGATGCAGTTTTGTTTTGAATTGCTATACGTATGTTACATGCATAAGTATATGGCTGTGATATGTAAATTTGAGGGAGAAATGAGAGAATCAGTTTCGTTGCGAAAGAGATTATTGCTTTAGTATTTTTCAATAATTTTACGAAAGCATGTTCAGTATAAGATCGAGCGCGCCAAGTGTACAAAAACTCATTTGCTTTAATTTTTAGGACTTAATTTAAGTTTTGCATCCAAATTGTATCATAATAGAATCTTAATTTGAATGGATTAAAAATGTTAAAATTCATAGAGGAAATCAGGTGAGTGCACAGTTCGCCATAAAAATTTTTGGAAACGACGGGAAATGATACGACTGTTGGATCATTTTTTACGTAAAACGGAGAGTCGACCATTATAAGATAAACAATTAATAGCAATCGCGATTACGTGGATCGATGATAATCGATGTTCCATTACGAAGCGATAAATCTTCACGTTTCTGGGGGAAAGGGGATCGGTATAAAGAGAGAGAACAGCACATCTACATTACGGAATACTAACAAGTAACTACGCAGAAGTGATTTGCCGCAATTGTATAAAGTCTATAGGAAAAACTAGGCGTGCGAACTATCACGTGGTTCATGCATTGGAAAACGTACTTGGAAACCGAAAATAAAGCACGATTCAATACTTTCGTTTATAATCTGATGTGAAAAGATGCAAACATATCTTCTTCCTTTAATGGTCAATTATCTGCAATATGTATTAATTATATATCAATGACAATTAATATTAAATTGTTATATTATTACATGTATTTAAATTAATACATTAAATGTTAATATGATAAATTAATTTCTACCGTTAATTACTTAATGTATATTAATTGATGAGTGGACTTGTACTTTCTCAAGAAGATTAAATATTCACAATTCTAATGTCTTAAGATATAGATTTGAGAGTATCAGAAATTCATAATACCAGATTTATATATTTACTTTAACGTTTATAAATTATATATGTAATCTATTTATCAATTTGTACTCGATCAAAAAAAGTCTATGTATAACAAAAAATGTGAGATTAATCGGCCAAGGACGAGCAAAGGTAAAAGTGACATAAAATAACTAAAAAAATTCAATTTTAATAAATAAATAGTTTAATCTAACATTTAGTCACATAAGAAAAGGGGGGGGGAAAAGATAAAAATGTTCGACACAATGAAATCACAGCGTGCGCCGATAATATATATGCCATTTAATTCTCGTACCACTATAGTGGTGGTGGATTCGACATTTGTACAGTATCCATTGTTTTAGGTTTTATATATTCTTTTTATATTAGTTAACTTAAATATATCGATATTAATTTATTATGTCCGTTTACTTATTTATTTAAATTTTGATCTTCAATTTTACTTATTGACTTTTTAACTTCAACTGAGGAAGACTCTATGAGTCGAAACATTTTGATTTTAACTACACGACATTAAACTATTTATTTATTAAAATTGAATTTCTTTAGTGATTTTATGTCACTTTTACCTTTGCTCGTCCTTGGCCGATTAATCTCACATTTTTTGTTATTCAAACATGAGCTTAACATTATAATTAATTAAGTCTACGTATAGAGTCTTTCAGGACAACAAATTCAACGAATCCGACGATCGGTATTTTTGAAAATGTGCAACAATCTACACGGCGATTATTGCAATCAGTTTAAAGGTGGTTATTTTGAGCACTTTGTTATAAAGGCAGCTCCATATTATTAGAATATAAATATAACTACAACTCGGAAACAAAATCAAATGGGGCACATATTTATATGTATATATAAACTTGTATTATTGTCTTTCCTGTTCATTGTATCTTCTATTCACCAGTGAAGTAGGTCCCACATATTAGGAAACGCCGTACAGAATTATATAATTATGGGTGTTTCCTAACATGTGGGATGTGTATATTTATATTTGATTATACATATATGTATACTTACATATGTTTTTATAGGACATTATATAAATTACAATGACGCTTATAGTAAATGCAAAATATCAATTCAAAAGTGAGGCATGAGCTTGCTTTTTATGTTAGAATTCATGAAGAAACTTCAGAAATACGTACAGAAGCTCTCCGATTTTATCGACAGAATCTTTTAGACAAAGAGCTCGCGAAGGAAAACGCGACGATTATTATTTGTATATATGTATGCACGCGTGAACGAAGTGATCGGCGCATCTTTTGCGACTTCGACAAAGAGTCGCGCTTTCGACCGTGTCTGCGGTGCCTCTCGAATTGCGCGGACGGTGCCATCGTTAAACGACTTTATTGTCTGGAATCATGCTCCTGCTTCCCTTCGACGTGGCTGCAGAGATGTATGACTCACGCTCGTCACTCGCGTAACGGGTGTCCTGGCATTCCGTCGAACCGGCGGTCATGTGTCATGGACTGGGTTATCCGGTGTTCGAGATTACGTCGAGGAAGATCGAGTATTCGAGCTGCGTGACTCAGACGGTACAAAAAATTCTAATGGACGGCTCTAGATCAAGACATTCTTTCCTTGACTTTTCCTCAAACCAAACTCTGCCATTGTTCTCTGAGAAATTAAAATTATTTTAAATCTACATTATACATATAATATATAGGTAACCAGGATTCACAAGAAAATATAAGAAGATTGTGAAAAGATTTGTAATGATAATTTGTAATAGAGACAATTTCTCTTTTCCTCTCCCTCTCTCTCGTAATTAATATCGAGAAAAAAAATTTTAATTTTATTATAAAATAAAATACATTGTTGGTATACTTTTAAATGATTCGACTTTGCATTGTTCACGTTAGTATAATGTTAGTATGCGGGCGTCACGATGCTGTTGCAACGTGTTACGCGCTCAACCGGAGAACTGATTTTTGCGAAACGCCTCGATTATGATGCGACGCACTTCCTGAGCATATTTTAACGCCGGATAATACAGCCATTTTATGCTGGTTGGAACGAGATCGCAAACACGGCGAAATATATGCATTTGCAATTTGTAGTAACTGCTCCATCGTTAATTCTGTTTATTGTCAAATAAATAGAAATTCATTCCGATGTCCGACACGAATTACAAACCATCCATTAATTAAAGCGAGCCTAATGCGAAAAATTTTTAAAAATCAGAATATGCACATGTATAAAATATATTGTAAATTATAAAAAATATATTAAATGCTAGGCTAGGCATATAAAAATTATAAGTAGAACTCTAATCTAAAATTTAAAAGTCTTTTCTTCATAGTCTATCGTCTTTGTTTGATTTTTTGTGGATCGACAGATATTGTTCACAAAAGATTTACGGAAACAATAATTATAAATTTGTGACTGTAGATCGTGAATTCGATTTGATAAATCAGCTTCCCGATTGCGGGACTTGCCCGCATCCCAACAGATGTTGCGTCACTTCATGTATTCTACGTTACTACGTAGTATAATTTATTTTATTTAAACTACTTTTTTTATACTCACGTTCTATTGTACGTATAAATGGCAAGACCAAAATGGTAGAAAAACTCTATCTATACATATAAACTTGCACTTGAATGAGATGAGCGAATTTCCATTACGTATTCTTATATTGCTTTAATAAAAAAAAAATAGACAGCGCCACGCTATGCCGGGAATGCTTGCGCGCATCCGGCAAATTAATATTTAATTGATATCCGCACGACGGAAATGCAACGCGATGTAACGTGCGAGCGTGACGACATTCGCTCGACTTCCCGCTTACGATCGCAAGCGATAGTTTCCGGTACTCTGTTGTCGATTAAATCGATTGCCAGCAGTTCTGCCGAATAAGCAAATCGTCTTGGAGTTATTAAATTAAACACGCGACAGGAATAAGTAAATTATAACTCTCTTCTCAATTATATTTTTGTCTCGTTTTTTTTCCTCTCTTTTTTTTATCTTTAATTAATATATATGGTATATATAATTTTATTTTTGAAAACACAAGAAAATATAGTTAAACAGCTGTCCATATTCAATTAGCCATTCAACAAACTTTTTTCTATTCAGTGTGGCTGAGACATGTGCTATTGACATACGCTTTTTTTTATCTTATCTAAGTAACAAGTATTAAGTTACTTGGAATGGTTCAGCGATAATTTATCGTACTTGTTCTAGCACCTAACAAAAACTGATCAGTCCATTAGAAAAAAGTCAAATAAAACTCAAACAGGAGAAAATAAAAAAAAACAATATCTGTTGCAGATTATTTAGAATCAATTAACAGATCTTACGTAATTTTTTCATCGTAATGCGTCCGAGCTTCTCTCTCTCTCTCTCTCTCTCTCTCTCTCTCTCTCTCTCTCTCTCTCAATTGCAATCTAAAAATTTTTCGTTTATTTATATCGTGAGCCCGCGGTATCTATCATTAGACAACGTTCACTACAATTTGCTTCGCTCTATTCGCCGCTAAAAATTAAAAACGGGCTACGTTGTCGCTCGGCGTAGCGTGAGATGCAGGAATCAATAATTATCGTGCCGCTACGCGGTACGCGTCCCCAACGGATCAGCGAGTGTGCAGTGGGCCGCGTATAGAACCGGAGCGGAGCCAGAACGTCTCCATCTCCTCTCCGGTCCGGGTGTCTCTCGGCGACGCCGACAGACCGCGCGCGTGATTCGTGCACTGTGCAGCTTGCACCCAGCACCGCGCCTGTCCAATCCTAGGCAGGTCCGATACGCTATACAATCTCTATCTTTCTTCCTCTCTCATCCAACAAAGGAGCGCACCGAGGATAGAGAACGTTGAGGATCCGCGTGGGAAACTCGGCCCCGCGATTCGTCACGATTTCTCTCGCAGTCCTCGCAGATCGAGAGAGATCGTTCGTCAAGGAACGAGGACGGGAAATCGGGAATGCGTGCCGCTCGCGATTCGACGAACAACGCCGAGCGTGTCTCCCACGTTACTCCACAATAATCGTCGTCTCTTTCTCCCTCACCGTTTTTTCTCTCTCTTTCTTTCTCCTTTTCTCCTATTACTCTCTATCGCGGAGATCGCGCGGCTCGCGAACGATGGACGTGACAGTGCGATAAGTTTGACGGCGACTCGATCCCCCCCCGGAGAGAGTGCGAATCTTCTCGTCGTCATGACGCGTCTACGGGGCCGTGCGTCGCTGATGGTCGTCGCAACGATCAGCTTCATCCTGCTGGTTGTCATATATCACATACTGAGCAACGAGATCGACGAGATGTCATCGGGCAAGATCGGCGCGCGTCTGAGAGCTGAGGATGTGTATCCACCAGGTGAACTCACGGCGGGCGGCCCTCAGGGCGCTGCCAGAAGGCAGCAAGTAGACGGGCAGATGACGGGTGATTTGAAGAATGGTAGGAACAGACTGATTAATGAGTTAACTCACGATAAATCGTTTGCAGACGGTACTCCGCTGTTCAAAGGCCATAAGATCGTCCACCTAGATCTAAAAGGTGCCCCGCCGAAGATGAGCTATTACAGCTATCTGTTTCCATTGCTGAGAAAGCTGGGTGCCACTGGAGTACTCGTAGAGTACGAGGACATGTTCCCGTTTGCCGACAGTATCGAGGACATACACGCCGGCAACTCTTATTACAGGAAGGACATTGTGCAGATTCAAAATATAGCCAGGGACAATCAATTAATTATCATACCGTTGATACAAACTTTCGGTCACATGGAGTTTGTTCTCAAGTTAGACAAATATAAAGATTTCAGAGAAGTTCCACGTTATCCGCAAGTCTTGTGTCCTACGTACAATAAGACATTACCATTGATTTATGAAATGATAAATCAAGTTGTGTCTGCTCATCCGACGTCAAAGTATTTGCACATAGGTGCGGACGAGGTTTATCAGATAGGGGAATGCTCAAGGTGTTTAGACGTCATGGCCAAGAGGCAGTGGAGCAAACGACAGTTGTTCCTGGATCATGTTTCTGCGGTGATTAAATATATAAAGGAGAAATATCCGGAACTAATTGTACTTATGTGGGACGACGAATTCCGTGATATATCGCCGCAGGAAATTATCGATAGGGGCCTCCACTCGATGGTGGAACCGGTTATTTGGAAGTACACCACCGATCCTGGCATGACGCTAACGGATCAGCTGTGGGAAAGTTACGCCACCGTGTGGAAGGAAGTCTGGGTCGCGACGGCGTTTAAAGGAGCCACTTCGCCGGACAGATACTATACAGACATTTCGTATCACATGGAGAATCATCAGCGTTGGTTAGAAATCATTCAGAAGTATTCGAGTCAAATCACATTCAAGGGCGTTATGTTGACTGGATGGCAGAGATACGATCACTTCAGTGTCCTTTGCGAATTACTGCCAATGGGATTACCATCTCTAGCCATTAATTTAGCTATATTACAAGCCGCAGATGTAAACGCCTTTCCTGTAGAATTACCCGATCGTATATCCGAAGCTTTACAATGCGATGGTATCGTCTCGTTGAGCATACCAGAACCACAGTACGGCTGGACCAAATGCAGCTTCCACGGAGTATCGGTATACGCGGCTATTTTACGTCTTTACTCTCTGACACAAGAAATAACGAAGATGGAGCAAGATAATACCTACAAAGGATGGTTAAAGTCGTACAACATCAAATATTCTTTCGCCAGCCCTAGTTACGTCGAGCGTGCGGTTACTGATTTGGATAGATATAAAATGGAAATAATATATATCGAGAAAGAGATGCGTACAGCCATGGAAGATATTTACGACAATTATACGATGCAGGAGTGGCTTGACACATACATCGCACCTGTAAACGAAAAGCTCAATCGGTTATGGGAAATTAAGGAAAAACTTTTAGAGAGAAATACGTGGCCAAAGAGACCTCTCACAAAATCTGATTTATAGTATAAAACGGCATGCGCTTGGAATAAGTAGGCGAAAATATTCATGTTCTTTGTGGTAATACGAAGAGACTGAAAAATTTTATTAAAATAATACGACAAAAAGAACGCGAATTTTTTCGTGAATAATTGCGAAAATTTCTTAGCAATTATTATTTTTAAAAACAGCGTGGATAATCAGTGAAATGTAAAAATTTTGAACTCGTAATTTTACATCTCGAGCAATCGTTGTACAGAACATGTGATAATCTATGTAATTTAATAAGAGAGGTAATCAAATCATAATTGCACCGTCCGTAAATTAGTAAATCTCGTTTATCTCGACGGAAATAATTGCATTATTTATAATATAGAATATAGACTAATAATATTTCTTACTTAGGTCACAGTTTAGGAGAACTATTTGTATATAATTATTCTTTTTCTTCCAACGCTCTGAGAAACAAATCTTACACAAACAAATTATCAATGTTTTGCGTGATTTACAGAGATAGACGGTGTATAAAGTTAGATAGCGTAATCTATTGATAAATATATTAAAACGATACAATATAATTTTGCAGCATTAGAATAAATAATTTATTGTCATTTATTAAGAAGGCTAGATCTCAAATTATTATGTTTTTTAGATTTTAAAAATTATACTATATTATATACATATATATACGTAACGCGTATGCATCTCTATATAACGTGGATTATGTATGCAGTTAGTCTTTCCAATCATGTACGCACAGAATGCTCTCTCTTTGTCTTCTGATTATAAATGAATTATCTGCGAACATCACATTTCACTAAATGTTTATCGAAAAGATATTGGCAATTTAAATTTATGTATATTGATTTACGCGTATTAACGGCAGTATCTGCCGCTTTAGTATAAGCAGAAAATCGTGCCATAAACAGATGATTGCAATGTTATGCCCCAATTAGATAAATTTTTCAAGGTTAAAAGATTATTGTACATGTGCTTGAATTGAAGGTTTTTTATAAAAGAGATAGCAAATGAGAAGAGAATGTTTTCAATTTAAAAATATTTACATCTATGGCACTGTGTAAGAAAATCATAAGTGCTTCTAATAATAATTGTTTGTAATATATAAAAAGATAATACGGAGTATCTTAGAAATTCTTTCGATATTTTTAAAAACGATTAAATTCTTTTATTTAAAAGAGATACTACACAGATCTTCTTTATTTAAAATGAAATTTTTGTCATTATAACTTTTTTTTATATCGAGTCTTCAATTACGTTACATCCGACAACTTTTCGATGAACAAAGCTTGTAATATAATAATTAACAAATCTTAGTAATTCTGAATTCTTCTGTGAGCTACTAATATATATATATATATACACACACACAATATGCCTTTACATCATAGGCTTTGTTATTATTAATTATTATTTCGTAATAATTCTTACTATTATAAAAGTATTTTTAATGTTGTTATATAAATAATATATTGCGCGTGTAACTTATAATTACCACACAACTAACGAGATGCGGTTAATAAAATCTGTTTTTTCAATCTATACAAATTTTGTAATCATATTTATCCATTGACCCCGCACTACATAAATATAATTTTTATTTTCATCTACGTAGTGTATAAGTTGAATGTGATACGATGCACAAATTTCGTACATTCACGCGCAAGACATACAATTGTAAAAAAATACATTCTCGATACTGTGTTCTATTTGTTGAACACATTATTTATGAATACATACGCACTCAAATGAATGAAATTTATACCTATATATAAAATTGATTGTGCACAGAGATTGACTAACATTATGTATGAAATACGGTATTTATTATTTATTGTGACTGTAATTGTATAATTTTTGTTGAAACCAATAAATTTAATATGTATATTTGGCTAAATTTACATAAAAAAGAGTATTCTAAAAATGTCCGATGATTATCATTGCAGTGCACACACTGCGGATTTCGAGGCGGGGAAATGGGGATGAAATACAATTGGGTGTTGCTTTTTATTAGGAATCCTTTTTACGACTTTGTGTATTGAATTCACATCTACTGTGTCCCCAATTTCAGCGATAATGATAGGTTTATGAAAATCTTGATCTGTTCTTGTTAATCTTGTACCCAACACTTGCGCCGCTAAACCTGCTATGCATAAAGATACCTAAAAGTAAAAATCTTTAGTTCTCGTGTTGATATATAAATAAGAAGTCATATTTCTTGCACTCTTACTTTCAAAGTGACAACTTAAAAAATTAAGTTTCCTAGAAAAGGGGAAAACTTTTTCAACTTGACAGAAAAAATTATTAATTAATCAAATACCTAATATTGGCAAAAAGAATATGTACACGGAAATAATGATTTTGCTGAAGTAAAATTTAACATACAGATCTCCCTATCTAAGCTAGATACAGATCTGAAAATAATTTTGTTAGACTATTAAAATATAAATTAGATAGCGTAGGACGCTCAAACGTCTCAAACATAATGAGCAATGTTGTAAAAAGTTTTGAAATTTTGACAACTATAATGTTTAGTGTTGTATATAATAATTTTGATGATTTAACAAAATTATTTTCAGATCTGTATCTAGCTTAGATAGGGAGATCTGTATGTTAAATTTATCTAGCCTAAATAGGATTGCCTTATCAACATTTTTAAAACTAGAACTTACAGGCCAAATGGCCCGGACATTTCGCTTGCAACTCTGAACGTATACAAAAATACATGTATAGGCTAATAAAATATTGGTCGGAACAATCAACGAATAATTATTTCACATCTAATTGTTAAGTGTGAAATAATAGGCGTAGTGTAGTGTATATGTAAGTATGTGTATAGTAAACTTTATAAGAAATTTACCAATCATAATCGATTATTCTCTTCACATTATGCAACTATATATGTTTAGGTTCATTACACCTATTTTAGATCTAGACTAAAATAGAGTAGCGCAAAAAGAGTCGAAGCAAAATATTTATTAGAAGAAATTTCTTGAATTTAATCTCTCGGCCGCTCATATTTATTTCGGACGCCTTCGAAAAATTCCCTGGGGATGACTTTCCGGATGGCAATCCTACATTTAGCTAAATTTTTTTAGCAAAGCCTCAGCAAAACCGTTCTTTTCGTGCGTATTCTTAAATACATGATCACAGTTTTGTCAGTAAGACAAAAATATCAACAAAAGTTTTTGTAAGTTAAGTTCACTTTTGATAGTGGATTTGATAAGATAATAATAAGATAATAATAAATAAGATAATTAATAATAATTTTCATTCATATAATCAAATAAACATGTTTCATTCATGTAATCACCTGTCTCATTCAAGTATAAATAATTATAAATAATTAAAAATCACATTTTTTTAGTTGTATCACTTTTGAAGCAAGAATGCGATACAATACATATACAATTTAAAAAAAAAAATTACCGATTCTCCTGTTCTCGCAGACATATCGTGATAAGGAAATCCATTTTCCGCAGCGAATCGATGCGACCTGTCTCTCTTAACTGTTCTTTGATGTTCCATGTCACATTTATTACCCACTATCGCTATTAGAGGTATTTCATCGTAAGCGTCAATGAAACTCTTAACTTTACTAAGCCACTCTTCCAAAATGTCGAAACTCGAGCTATTGGTGACGTCGTACACCAAAAGAATGATCTAATTCATAAATATACATCCGATTTATACAACAATGTACAATCGCAGTGCACGAATAAAAGGCATGTTGATATTAATCAAATAATAAAATTAATGAAAGTAAATTACATAGCAAGATGAAATTTTTATTTTGGCAAAGTAAAGGCAAAACGGTAAGTCGGCCTTACGTGTGCTCCGAAAATGTATTTGTCCAGCATGTTGCCGTGCAAGGCGAGCCCGCCGACGTCCCATAAATGCAGATTGACATTTTTGTAGTAGCCGATGCTGATGTTCTTGAGGAAGAAGTCGATGCCCGCAGTAGGTACGTACTGCCTGGTGAAATCGTTGTTGCAAAACTTCTGAACGATACTAGTCTAAAGAAGGATCCTTGAATTTCAATTATCAAGAATGATAGGCGTCGCGATAGTAACAATTAAGTATATTACGAGACTTGCTATCAATAAAATTGACAGTCACACAATAATTGCCGAACGATAAATTGCAGTTAAAGCAAATATATTTGCTTATTGCGTGCCAAAACGACCACGATCTACTTAATTTTTAATCACAGTTTATTTATTTTTAATATATGTATTATTTTCGGTAAATTTATCATGATTAAAATATATTTGTCGATACAATGTAATAAATGTAAAATTATATAAATAATATGTATAAAATTTATACAATTTATAGTGGAAATATATAAAAAAATTGTGCGTTTTCACAAAAATGAATACATCTTATCTCTTTGTAAATGTGAAAGTATATTAAATGGAAATTTACAATGACAAGAGCATATTTTATAATTTTTATGTAAATGTATACAATTTTAAATTTATGTAAATGTTAAAATTGTACGTAATTCGTTCACAATTCATGTGCAATAAATTTAAAATTCAAGCTGCTTAGACAAATTTGATTAATGTTATTATATATTGACTAATGTTATTAAATGTATTGAATAGTGAAAATTAAAGTCTTATATATGTATGTAAATATTTCTATAAACTTAATTTCAATTATAAATTGACTTTTGCGAATCGTTTAATTACTATAAAGAAAAATAATTTTATTTGTAAGTTGTAACTTTATTACAAAGATATATAACTATAATAGTGGGTCTCAAAATTATCCATTATAATTGTAGTAATTATATACATGTAATACTTTTACAGTGTATAATACAAATGCGATAAACTATATATGATTAAATTTAATGCTGAATAAATAGAAATTGTGCCGAAATATATATAATAATTTATTCCGAATCGCGTAAAAAATGTCGCACGAGTGCCGATCATCTTATTCTTCTTCGACGTGACGTTTGTCATTCTGCGATATATAAATACGAAAGAAGGGGAAAGAGAATGGCTTGCAAAGGTTAATAAATTCATGCTTGACCTACATAATTAACCTCATTAATGCAAAAATTCATCGATTAGAAAATTCGTCTCTACCAATTTGCTTTATTGTTCTGTCATTGGCAAGTCGAGAGATAAACGGTAAACCGCGAACGTCGCATGTTGCGAAAATTTCCCGCATTGGATTCAGAGGCACGAAGTCGCGGAGGCCGGAAGCCTCATCGATCCTAGCTCGCGTATTACATTCATCGTTAATCTATATCGCACAATACGCGGCCGTACATTTATTACGGAGAGAGAAACATATATATAGTTACTATACTATAGCAATAAAACCGTGATATATAATGTTATCACGCGAGTAATGTCTACAGCAATTAACCACGTAAATAGTCATATAAAGATCCGCAGAAAGAACTCGTTAACGTCCACCATCCGCACAATCGTTACGAAAAGAAAAGACAAGAAGAAATTTATTAAGTATTTACTCTTTGCGCAATAACACAAAGCCCATCCCTGTCACCTGTTGAGGGACTTTTGCTATATCGCTTTTTCACCATGGTGATCGGCAAACAAATTTAAACGGACAGACACACGCTGATAAATATCCCCCGTTGGGTCTCGAACACCCGAAATTAGGGATCAACCACCTCTCCGTTGGAGATCGCGTCTTGAAGCGATAAAAAAAAAAGAACTCACTTTGCCGGCGCCGGAGTCACCCACGAACACGATTTTCAGCCGCTTCTCGGCCGACTCCTCCTCGACGTCCGACATCGAGGACGCGACAACGATGCGAGATAAATTGTCGGTAGTCTTCGGTGGTGATCATACGAGCGGCATGACTCGTCCGTCGGGACAGTCCTCGGCCGACTATAATGGCGCGGCATGGAATGTGGCAGTTCGCGTGTTGTGGCCGACGAGCGAGGTCCGAATCGACCGGTAGTGGTGGCCAGTATGGCATCGTCGTCGTCGTCGTCGTCGTCTACTCGCGGGCATGAATAAATTAACGAATAATCGATAGCAGAGCCACGCCATCGCCAACGTGCGTACCTCGCGGTTAGTAGCGGTTCTGACTATAAATTAGGATATAAATCTGACAATGTTGACGACGACGATAATATTGTGCGTATAACATTTCGGAAATGATGATGACGCACCTGCTTTGACGCTTCAGTTCTCACCTTTGCGCGAGCTCTGATGCTCGGGCAATTTATTAAATATTTATTAAATTTAGAAGCGAATGCTGTTCAGTACGGAAAATTTAATGTTTGCAATATTAAATTACAATTTGTTTTATGATACAATTTTGTCTTTTTATCACGCTAATCTACATTAATACTGTCATAATAAAAATATCGTATTTTTTATACAAATATTTTATATTATACTTTGTCGTTTTAATTTTATTTTAAGCACTTTTTCATGTCAACGAAGTTTTATGTCGCAATAAAACACTTGTAAAGCACTTGTAAAACCTATCATCAGCATACCTCAATTAAAAATTAGATCCTTATAATTTTGCAAAAGATAGTAATTTGACACTCTGCAACACGTGATCGTTCTCACAACTGTAAGTCGATCAGCTCGCTCGAAATTTGCTTTGGTGACTTCATAATAGCGACCGTCGCTAAAACAAAAACAATATTTTATAAATATCGCTTGTTTTATAGATCATTATATTTATTGTCTCTGTCTCTCTCCCTCCC
>NW_012028255.1:34670-39772 GCF_000956235.1 Wasmannia auropunctata
CGGGAAAGGGAGACGAGAACGAGCTCGAGCTTGCTTGTTATTTATTAGGAGGTTCTCGTTAAGGTCCATCCGAGTCCACGGGGCCCGTGGATACGGCGGAGACCTGTCACACCCGCGTTATCTGACCGACCGCATTGTTTTAATCTCCCACCAAACATCGTCGTCGCTGTCGTTCCCTCTTTCTCGCGTTCTCTTTCCTCAAGGCTCTTTCTCTCTTTCTTTCTCTCTTTCTCTCTCTCTCTCTCTCTCTCTCTCTCTCACCTTAGGCTTAAACATTTCATCTTAATACATTTCACACGTAGGATATCGATAGCTTTCTGACTTTTGTCCGAAAATCGCAAGTTTTCCGGGTCCCATCGTAACTCCAAACGCTCCAAATTGGGGCAGTTATTAGCAATTCCGTCCATCAACTGATCAACATGAATATTAACGCCTAGCCTCTCTTGAGTGCCCATCACAAGTATTCTGAAATATTATTGGAATTTTTAATTAAAAAAACTATAATTATAAAAATTTAAATTATAATAATAGATAGAGAGAAGAAGCTTTTTTGTAAAATTATTGTAATAACAAAAAACGCTTCAGATTCGGTCAAGTAAAAGATATATACACACAGGACACGGAAAAAACAATTTTACTGAAAGAATATAAATCTGAATATGATTTTACTGGATCGTCAAAATAATTATATTGATACTCAAATTGATTGCTAAAACATCAAAATTTTTTGTAATATGCTCATCATATTTTGAGTTTCCAACACACATTTATTGATGGTTCAACAAAATTATTTTCAGATCTGTATTTAGCTAAATTGTAAATTTTTTAATAGAATTATTCTTTCTATGCAATAATTACTATTTTTATTTAGTAATTTGCGCGCAACGAATTACGTTAAATAGCTTCATTAGCACGGTACTTATATGGGATTGGGTTGTGCCTTGAATATACCCTCACTTTGCATTAGTGAGAATCGGTAGTACACTTTGCCAAAGTTGATCGGTAATGTGTGACATGCCCGACAGCACGAGACCGTACAGCTGATGGCCGTATCGCGACAAGAACTTGTGCAGGGCGTCGTCGGTCAAATTGTCGGAGCTGTCCAGGTCCAGCGCAATCAAGTTCCGCGTATTTCCAAGTTCGGTCCAGGCCTTCAGCACGTTTTCGTTGAAACTATTTAGTTGACCGGCGCTCAGGAAGCGCAGCCCGGGGATTCTGGTCAGCATGTCGATCAGGCATTCCGTCGACAGGTCGGTAGCGGTAATGTCGAGCTCCTGAATGCTTGACTTTTCCCATTCAACTTGCATTACGTACTCGCTCTGCAGATCTAAAATATTGTAATACGGTTTCTTTAAAATCTGACGAAAAAAAAATTACTTATCTGTTTTCGAGCTGCGTGAAATACTTTTTTTCATTAAGCTTCTGACGTAGATTGGGCAATATGATTGATTTAAACAAAAATTCGCGAAATAGCAGATTTCAAAAATTTAAGGTAAATAAAATTTTCATAGAAAGTATCAGATAAATCAAGACGATTATATACATATAGATGGTCATATCTCACTTGTTCCTTGCATTAGAAGACACGTCAGTCTTCTGCTCCTTTGGAAGAGGGTCTTCATGGTCGAACCGGTCACTTTGGAACAGTAATTGACTGCTAAGCATTCTAATTGAATGCAGTTAGAAGAAAAAGCGTCGATATGCGAATCATCCACAAAGTTGATGCCGTATAAATTGATAACCCGTAAATTAGGCGTTGCCGATTTCAGCTTGTGTACGTTGATCACTTCGTAAATCTCTTCTTCTTCTTCTTCGACTTTTTCATATGTTCCTAGAAAATAATAGATAAAGTAATAAATTATACAAAAATATAAAAATAATATTAAATAATATAAACTATATAATTTGTTTTAATACATAAATAATAATACATTTATTTTTTTTAATACGTTCGTTATCAAATTTGGTATTTAGATTTATAGCATATTCGTATATATTATAATATATGAATAATATATTGCATATAATATAATATAGAAATATAAATTTAATTAGTTACCGATTAAATGCAGGATTTCGAGACCGTTTATAAAGTTATAAATTTTTCGCATGAAACCTTCCATGAAGATTACTTCCGACAGGCAAATACACATGTATTTCAATTTCGTAGGAAACGCTTGCATTTCCGAAAAATCATGAAGTTGCATCGCAGTCGAAAAGTCCAGCAACATATGCGTTAAATTAGGACACTTATTGGCTAATTCATGTAAAACCGTATGCGTAATCAATTCGATAGGTAATTCTATATATCTCAACGAAGGTCCAAAGCGTACGCTGGAAATAATAAGTCATTATTTCATAACACCATGATATTCCTAAAATAAGAATAAACTTTGTTCTTTTCATGTTTCTTGTGTGAAACACTAATATCTTAAATAAATATTTTCTCGACTCCGCTTTTGATTTGAGACGAGATCTTGAGATAATTCAACATCATTGCGATAAGTGCCAAATGTTCGTCTAAAATTACTCTTGTGATTATCGTGCATGTATAAGGCTTTTTCCGTGTCTATAGATGAGGATTCGTATACAAAACGGCCAAGGGACACTCGAGAAGCGCGAGGATTACCTACGCGTATTATTTCTTCTTACCCACCTTATTAAGTGTAGCAGATTTTCCAGGGAGCTTACGTGAAGCCCGCTTACTTCCGGCCTTAGGGACACGTGCTTCCAAAGACGCGTGTCATACGCGATTTGCCGCCAGCGTTTGCACACGCGAGCAACTCGGCATATCTCGCGATGTGAAAGGTAGCTAAAGATATTCAGAAGAACCTTGTCCGGCAGCTTTTCTATCGTCTGCGGAGAAGAGACATTTTATTTTTATGAAAGTCAACAGTGTGCCATTGATCACATTATTTGGAATTATTCCGGAAATTGGAAAACGAAATTAGAAAGTTACATTGATCAGATGCGAATTGAATTAATTTGTGCGATTTTGTACGCGTGCATAAAAACTCTTCTTTGCGCGTTATTAATACCAATAACGTTCATGTTGGCGCGATTTCCAGGCAGATTAAACTTGTGACGTAAATATACTATTTGTCGAGTCAGTCCTGCCCTTTAAATCAGGCTATATTTATCAGTTTTAGACATCAATGTTAACTTTTCTTCAGGTTTAGGAATGTTATTTTATAAAAGTAATTCGTTTCCGTTACCGTTCTTTTTTCTGAAAAATAACTCGTTACCATTACTCGTTATTGATGTAAAAAAACTAACTTATTACCATTACTGTAATAACTAACAAGTCTTTACTTTTTCATGAATTTGATTATTTTTTTTAGAATGGCAGCAAATTGTCTATGTCGCCAATTGACTAGTTCAACACAAAATTTACAGTCATTATGGTTAATCGCAACATGATCAAATTAATATAGTTCCTTTTTTTAAACTCGCTTACGTACACATTTCATATATACATATGGATTATACGTGTAACGTTACATTTGTTACCGTTCCCAAAAAATGTAACTGCGTTACTATATTATCGTTAAATAAGGAAATGTAACGTCGTTACTCATTTGTTACTAAAAAAATAATCGTAATGGTAACAACGTTACTAATAACGCATTACTTTCCAATCCAGCTTTTCTTTCCACAGGATTTTTGTGCAAACATATAAAGTTACTTAATCCAGTAATTTTTAGTCTAATACAGTGTGCGAATCTTATTTACTCAATAAAGATTCTACGAAACCTGATAATGTGTATGTATTCAGATAGTCGCGCGAAAAATAGACGATCGAACAAACGATCGTACATTGGTGTTAAATAAATGAACTTACAGTACGACTTTTAGCGGCACCACCTTCAGAAACGTACATCTGAGACGTTTCTAGGGCAATCTGACCCCAAACGTCCACACCACCAAGATCCATGGTGCTGCTTCTTTTGGCGTTAAATCAGAATGAAGAAGTTTATCTTTTGCAGTTTAGTTTCCTTTGCGTATGCAGTCTATTCTCTCCTTTTCTCTCCAATAAATTAAACGTTTAAGTTAGACTTTATTTTTCGATCGTTATTATTTTATTTTGGAAGGTCACCTTTATTTTTGCTCTTAAACGTCACCGTACGATCGTGGCTTATCTCGGCATGATTTTCGCGTAATGGATGTTAGAATTTGTAATTCGTGCACCTCGATTTTATGAAAATTGAACAGACGGAAGATATTACTGTTCGCAGTTACACGCGATCTGTTGGAATCGCGAATCGCGACACACGAGGCAAAATTCGAGAAAGCTTAAACTACAAGTCTTCAGTAGAGTTTTATCGGATCGCGCTTGCGCGTCGCCCTAAATATACTTGGAAAGCTTGCCTGTACTTTATTTTAAACCCCACTGTGTCTACATCAACGTGGCTAGGGTACAAATTAAATTACATTTTTAGTGAAATTTACTTCCTGATAAAGAGTCGAAATGATTTCAGAAATGACCATTCTCTTCGTAATAGCCTTATGCGATTGACCACGTATACCGCTCTTCAAATTTTAAATACATATTTTGTTTTGACTGTCAATATATTATATTGTCAAAGACATATCATACATTGTTAAAAAGAAAAAATGCATTTGTAATATTCTTGACGTAGATACCACGCATTTTTGTATGCGTGATATTATATGTAACATAGTTATATTGCACGTTGATAACTTATTAATATATTCTATGCGTATACGAATACTTAATTGTAATTTGTATAATCATCCTCTGGAATATTTTATTATTCTTTTTATGCGCATATGTGTAGACATTCTAGTTATTTTTGAAAATTTTGTAATATTTACACGATTTATATTTTTGGCTCGCCCACGAAAACTAATAGCATTCGGAAGAAACTAATTGGCATTGAATTTTGTATTATTATTTAGCATTTATACAGCAGCTATTACTTTTTGTGGGCGAACCAAAAATATAAATCGTGTAAATATTACAAAATTTTCAAAAATAACTAGAATGTCTACACATATGCGCATAAAAAGAATAATAAAATATTCCAGAGGATGATTATACAAATTACAAAGTATTCGTATATATATATATATATATATAT
>NW_012028255.1:39792-63548 GCF_000956235.1 Wasmannia auropunctata
ACAGGGTGTCCCATTTTATATTTGACAGTCAAATATTTGGAAATCGCGAGGTTTGAGAGAAAAATGTTTCAGACAAAAGTTTTGGGACTTCAAGGGGAACATAAGATGATAACATATATTGATTTGACCCTGAATGGCGTCGTCAAGTTTAGTACAAGGTCACTTTGAATTTTTTAAATAGAACCCCCTATTTTTCATTGCATATTCTTGTAGCTTATTTTGAGAGCTTTTCAAAACGCATAGATAAAACGTATTTTGGTTAAGTAAATCTTGGGTTATGAAGCTTGAAAGTTACAGTACCGTCGACATTAGCATTATCCAAGATGTCCGAACAATAGTTGAAACCTTTTGAATGTTATTCAGGATCATGATCTTGACAATATGTGTCAAGGCCATGATCATTGGAGATTGTTTTCCTTATTTTCAAAAAATAAAAATAATTTTCAAAAATGAAAATAAGAGAAACAATCTCCAATGTTCATGGCTTTGACACATGTTATCAAGATCATGATCCTGAACAACATTCAAAAGGTTTCAATCATTGTTCGGACACCTTGGATAATGCTAATATATGTCGACGGTACTGTAACTTTCAAGCTTCATAACTCAAGATTTACTTAACCAAAATACATTTTATCTATATGTTTTGGAAAGCTCTCGAAATAAGCTATAAGAATATGCAATAAAAAATAGGGAGTTCCATTTATTAAAAAATTCAAATTCAAAGACTTTGTCCTGACCTTGACGACGCTCAGGGTCAAACCAATGTTATCATCTTATGTTCTCTCGAAGTCCCAAAGCTTTTGTTTGAAACATTTTTCTCTCAAACTCGCGATTTCCAAATATTTGACTGTCAAATATAAAATGGGACACCCTGTATATATAATAAAATGTATTATTAGCTTTACTTAATTATTATTAATTTTTGCGAAGGCGCCAAACAAATATACATTTTCTAAGAAAAGATTTCCTGTTACCGTATTTGAATAACGCATAAAATTCGCAAAGGTCTCCTTATTTATTTGTGAATAGATGATTTTACTTACCCGATTAAAAATTATTTTACTAACAATAAGTATTACTAAATATTGATATTAAAGAAATAATACAAATTATATTTCGGCATTAAAAAAGAAATAAAATATTAAAATAATATATTAGATGATATTAAGCTCAATGACAAAGTCAGCTTGGCAAGAAATTCAACATGTTAATAAATTTTACACAAATATATATATATGTGATATTGTATAAATTCAGTGCTAAATTACTCGCGAAACAACCTTCCTAATATCTTTCATGTGCTTTTGGCGTAATGATTGGCACGATTTCAATGTGATGCGCACCTTAATGAACTAGCAACAGGTTACGCGTCTATCGCATATAAATTAAAGTGCACAAGTATCGTGTTGACCAGCGTTAGTGATTTGAGGAACTAATTACACATCTAGAGAGTTAAGCTATCTTCAATCAACGTATCGAACTATTATAATAGGGTTTACATCGATTGTCCCGGTAATGATCAAGTGTATCATCAGGGAAGCTGAAATTACTTGCTTTTGCACATATAGATAATCGTCAAGTATTTATTTATCAAATTATGAAATAGAAATTTTTCTTCACATGTACGATCATAAGAGATTATGTATCTTAATTATCTGTCAGTCTGAAACGATTAACGATCTATTTTATAAGATAAAAATCAGTTTGCTTATCCTCGTGAAATAAATGTGTAATGGAATCTCAAACTAGTCCCGCAGAAGAGAAGAGTAAAAATAATATAATTAATAGGATATAGATTTTAAAGTTGTATCAAAGTATATATCGTAATTAACGTCGTAATCAAAATATAGAAACATTAATGACCTCATTCTATGGTCTTTACTTTCACAAAATAACAGTAATTTTTTTTTACTTTTAGCAAAAAATATATATTTCAGCAATAAAAAAATTTCTAATTTTTTAAAGTGTTATTAATTCGTTCAAAAATTATGATAAAATATTTCGTGTAAAAGTGATATTTTTGTCGAAAACAAAGAAGATTCATAGCCTGTCTCTTAAAGTATTTTAAAATATTTAATATTGACTATATTGCTTTTTTAATTGCACAATTGATTCAAATTCAGGATTACCGTAGATTTCCCTCGATGCGTCGTGCTAAATTCTTCCTT
This sequence comes from Wasmannia auropunctata, assembly GCF_000956235.1. Taxonomy (NCBI): domain Eukaryota; kingdom Metazoa; phylum Arthropoda; class Insecta; order Hymenoptera; family Formicidae; genus Wasmannia; species Wasmannia auropunctata. The sequence goes on from NW_012028255.1 coordinate 41,964, forward strand.
GGATATCGCGTTGACGTGCTCCACGGCTAATTGCGTCCAAGTAGTCATTGTTAGAGTTTAAATATAACTTTACGAGACGGAAACTGCACGAATATGACGCAAAAAATTTCATTCGCGTACGTTCGCGTTTGCATTCCTCGGTGAAACGCGCACCGATGAGGACTCGGGAGAGCTGAAGATCGATCCGGACTGGTCGAACGGATCGGGCGTTTGACCGTCCTAGGAGAGTCAGCAGTCGCGACTATGAGTTAATTAGTTATAAATAAAGGCAAGCAGACAGGCAGGTAGGCATCAGGCCAGAATGGAAAGATCTATTGACATTCTTCGACGGCATTGATGTGACACTCGCTACGTGGGAAAAAAAACGCGAGCACACAAACGCCGACATCAACGTCGCGAAATTTCTCTCATTCAGACGAATCACTTTGCCGGAGAGTGATGCGGACATTCGTGAATGATCGCCCGGAATATAAAAAAAAAGAATTATTAAGTCATGACACGTATACTTACAATCTATTCTCGAATATGTACAATGAAATGAAAAATCGTGATTTTCAACGTAAATTATTTTCAAAAAAATTTCGGATAATAAAAGAAAAATATTTGGCATTTGTGACTATACATATAATTGCAGGATAAAATAAATTATAGTTAAAATTCCATTTTTATAGTTATTACTGCTATAATATTAGTAATAGGCTAATTAAAAAATATAAAAAATATAATTGATAATAATAAAAATATAATTAAAAAAATAATGTATTACAAATCATGATAATTTAAAACATTAGATATGTGTAATAAAATATCAAAAGATGAATAGTAAATAAAATAAAACATTTTTATGTAGTGAATGCAGCCGCAATTATAGTAAATAATATAATTATTTTCTTCACATTCGTTTATAATTTACAAGTTAATAATAATTTAAAAATGTGTAAAAGAAAAAATAAAGAAACAATCACTTTTACATATAGTTGCGTGAATATATATCAGTTGTAATGATCGTAACGCAGTTGAAGCAATTATAACAGTTAAAACAATAACTTTAAGTATACATATACATATAGTTAATACTAAAATGACTATAAATTAGAGTTGAATTATAATTATGATAATTACAACTATTTTTTTCTTTTAGAGAAGTTGCAGATGCAACAATTTCATTGATATTTCTTTCTCTTCCAGTTGAACAAAACAAATCATTGATACTACAAAAATAAAGTTGCTTACCGTGTTAGGACGCCTTATTATCTTCTCGGGATCATCTCCTTCGAAGGCGTTGAGTTGTTGCAGCGCAGCCTCCACGCTCAGGACATTCCAATTAGACATTCTTCGCATGTCCATGGCGAGATGAGATTATGGAGACGAGACAATTGATTAGAATAGAATTCCGAGGTGCGAATCGCAAGGGATGAAAAATAGATAAGCAACGGTAGCAGTTTTCACGCTATTATTTTGTAAGTAATAACAAACGCATATAAGAAAAATTTATTGATACTTTATTAATTGATTTAATTATGCAAAGGGAATCAACCTAGAACGGATCATGAAACATCACAGTCTTTTCGCACTTATTACAAAATTCCCCGCGACACTTGAGAAGTCGGAACGTAAACCCATAAACTAAATCGCAACTTTACACAAAGATTTCATATAAATATTGTTTACAAATTGTATTACGATCGGGAAAACGCATGTTCTCGACTCACGCGCACGATTTTTTCCACTCTCGCGAGGCACTTATCCGCCATGGATTTTCACAGTCGCAGAACCATTGTGTCATTTCGGCGGATTCAATATAAAAATAATTCCGAGTTTTAATCCAATTCTAACTTTTTCGAGCATTTAGCTTATTAATCAAAAACGGGCGTTCGTGTTCGATAGACAAAAAGTAGCGTACTCAGTCATTTCGTCGTGATGTTCGTGTAGACGTCCGTCTGCGTTCTGCGAGTCGGAAGAGAAAAATTGTAACTAAAATAATCGTGCGTTTCTCGCCGCTTTCTCAAAATAGAGCCCACTGGAGTGCTCCACGAGCACAAGCATCTCGTGCAAGCGAACTATTCAAGCGAGAAGAGAGGCCGGTATACATTTTTTATGTGCCAGTTCGCCAGAAAAAAGGACGCATGTAGATATCTTTTACATCGTGGAAATTAAACAATGGACAACTCGCATTCGCTCTTTTTACGTTTGGATAAAACGTTATTCGTAATTTTTACCGAAAGCTAATTAAATATAGCTTAAATGGAAATAAAAAAAGAGAAAATTGTATTATAGAAAGGAAAATATTATTTATAATAAATATAAATAATATCCGTTATTATTTATCATACAGATAATGAGATGTCGAATAAATATGCCCAGTGTTTAAAAATTTATTGCGACTATTGGATACATACTTCAGTAAAGTTTCCGCTGTTGTAGAACCTAGTTGCCAAGAAATGCGACTGCATGACTCATAACGTCATAATTACATGATTCACAGTTTACATTGTTATTCTATGAGATAAAGGTGACATATTATTTTTTCTTCTACTATGTCCAATTATGTATACATAATTTATCAACAAAATTAGGTATTTTATTCTTTTATTTATATTTTTCGAAATTGTGTACGCTCACGCAAGCTCTTTAGCATTTTCTGATTCTCGCTTTTACATTTTCTGGGTAATTTGGAAATTATTCTTGTGGAAGAATTACATGTCTTGTATTTAGGTAATTAATTTACGCAAGTTTCGAAACTTTTTTTTAACTCAATCGAATGTCAAATATTTGGCATCACGAGTGAATTTCCCGTTGATCGAAATCCAAGTGGAAACTCCTTGGCATCCTGCCGCCAACTTGATTAATTAAGGTCGCGGATAATATAGTAAGTACGACAATCTCGGGATATGTAAATTTTATATAAATATAATTGATCTAACGACGTATCAAAAATGACTCTCACACTTCTGCAGTGTCTAAATTATTAACGCATCATTAAAAGCTTTAATTGTTTATGAAATCATCAAATCGCGAGTATCTTTAGTTGAAATATGACTAATAGTTGAATAAAATCCTTCGATCTAAAGGCTCTCGGTTTCCTGTTGTTTTATCTAAACTAAAAGAATAGCATAAAAATTTGACAATTAATTATCTTAACTGCGAAATTGACAGACAGATTTCTTATTAAATTTGCCTTAAAAGTAAAATTAAATGACAAAATGAATTGATAAAATAAAACATGAGGATGGCTTGTTACATAGAATTATTTTCTAAAGTATTCACTGCAAGTTTCTACGATGGGAAGAGAAAGATACTCTTTAGAAACAGAATAGAATATTTTATCCTGTTCTAACTACAAACTGATAAATTAATACTGCTAAATAAATTGTTACCATACATAAATTGGATTCGACTGGAAATCCTCAAAGACTGGCTATAAGTTTATAGCTACATGTATACACGCGAATACCATTTGTGGAAGAGTGAAACAGCCTGTATTCCTTTCTCACTCGCAGAAGAACTTTGACGAAATTTTATGGCCAGTCTTTGATTAAAGAGTCTCTAGATTCGAGATATGCTTTCGATATGGGCAATCGTTACAAAATCTATCAAGTTCTATGCTGTAAAAAATAACAATATACAATATAAACGAATACATTTATACGAAACGTTTATACGAATAAATAATGAGGGGGAAAAAACCAAATTCGGTCGAGGCTGGATGTTGGTTGGCTAATAATATAATTTTTAAACTTTATGATGCTGCAAACCGCATCTCCGAAAAAAATTATAGCAAGTCCGTGCATTCCGTCAAACTTTACAATTTTCAGTATAGGCAAACATGTTCTCAGATTTAAGAGATTACAGTAGCAAGGATGTATGACATTTAAAATCGACCTGTAATACCTTAAAGTAGAGATTTCAAAATTTTATTTGAAAAAAAGTTTATCATCCTAAGATGATTTTTCGCGGAGTTACCGTTAGTAAAAGTTGACCAATTTTTGCCAAAAATTTTTCTATGCCATAATTTTTTTAAGCAGTATACATATTAGGCAATTATTCAAAAATTAAAACCATTGGGCAACTAACATCTAGTCTTGTCCAAGTTTGGCTCTCTTCCCCCTCATTATTGATCGTATACATACATATATCGGCCTTTGAAATTATTCTTGTTTATACATATATAGCTCTAAATAAGAATAGCTCTAAAGATATAAATAAAAATAAGATATACTTTTGTTTTGCCATCCATGAACTTCTTGAAAAATTTAAATCAAATGTACTCAATTTTACAAGTATATTTTCTGCAAAAGCATTTACAATAATTACAATTTTCTATCAGAAATAATTTTGTTAATATTTGCACTGGTTGCCAAAGCTATCTTGTTTAAGTTTGAGGATTTCAAAGATAATGTGAAAAATCCAAAGTTAAAAGTAATGCAATTATTGCATGTACATAGTATCCAGTTGCTAATAAAATAGATATTCATATGAAGAAATAGAACCAGTGAATTAATATGTAGATCGATGTTTATATACAAATATCAATAAATATTTAGCTTTCACTTTACAAGATAATTAACCTACGAGACAATCACGAATCATGATCTAGGTAATCATGAATATAGATTTCGTAAATATTTTTATTTTAAGATACATTCGATTCCAGTAAATATTTTCGCTTTTGCAGCTATATTGTTATAGAAGGACATTTCATTTATCATACGAAATCAAGACTTGTAATTGTGATGTTTTAAAGCCAAAACATTTATTAAGCTTTATTACAATAAACATGCACATTTTCGCATTTGATGATGCTAAAATTAAAATTTAAAATTAAAACCTCATCGAGTTCCTTCACATTTAAACAATTAAACTTATTGTCAGGGTTGGTTCAAAGAGTTGGATCAAAGTTAATTACTTTATAAAAGTGTGTGTAACTTATTATCGTTCTTTTTTCTGAAAAAATAACTCATTACCATTACCGTTACTTAAATATTAATATTATTATTATTTTTGTTACTTTTTTCTTGACATTAACAGAATATCATATATAAATTTTTGCGACAAATAAATAAAAAATGTCATAAAATTCTATCTTTTTAGTAAAGAAATAAGGCTCAAAACCTGATAAATATAATATATACGTAAATTAAACATATAATATACAAACGTGAAAAGTAAAAATTTCTCTCTCTCTCTCTCTCTCTCTCTCTCTCTTTCTGCCTTTATGTCCAAAGAATCTTCACTTTTCACGTTTCCGCCCTAAAGAAAAAATTACATGATCGATATCCAAAAATCAGAGGCGGCGTTGAAAAAGAGATAGAGAGGAGAACGCTCAGCGCTTATAGGACATTAACACGTGGTGTCCTCTTTGCAGGAATATTCCTTCCACCTCTTTTTCAGCTGAACCGCATCTCAATTTTTGTAACATTTAATCTATTCTTTTCAATTGAACTTCTTGCATCATCTTGAAGAGAAAAGAAGAAAAGACGGGGAAAAATTCAGAAAAAAAACAGACTTATTGATCTCAATCAATGTTATATGCGATGCTATAGTAGAAATATAAAATAACGATAATAGTAACTAGTCAAATCGTTACCTAAAAAACCGTTATCTAAAAAATGTATAAACTGCATTACCATTTAACATTACTCATAAGGAAATGTAACGTCGTTAATACCCATTCGTTACTGAAATATAACAATAACGACGTTATTTATCAATTGTACAAAGTAACGCGTTATTTATCCTGCTTATTACCTTCAGACAATAAGTTGTCTGTAAACGTTTGATATAAATAAGAAAAAGTTATAGTATATTGAATTTCACAACGAAGAAACGTTTGCCTAGAAAACGCGATTGCATAGAAATTGTATATCAAATCATAGAAATTACGTATCGATCGGGCGAGTGCTCAGTATCTCTCTCGTTATCTCTTCGTTGTGAAAATATATTCTGAGGAAGTTTTAACGTCGCGCGCTTAGACAATAAGTGATTACGTAAATCTCAATGTTTTTGAATCGACTGTGAAAGCCTGAGAAACATTATACCGGATGCGCGACTTATATACATATAATATTTGCTTGCGACGTTTGTTGGACTTGGTGATCTGCCAAGGAGTCTACGTCTAATTGTCGACTCGTGTTTGATTGTGCGAATTTAGCATGCATAATTCGCAACAAACTGCGCGTCTTCATATTGCTAACGATGAACGGTCGGCGAAATAGATAAGATTAGCAAATTGCAACGTGACGGCGATACAATTCATATCGGGCGAGAAGAATGTAATTATACGATAACTCTGTAATAATTTCATAGCTCTCGAATCAAAGAAATTAATCGAAGATTAGTTCGATAACACACACGTGTCAATACGATAATAAAAAATATAAAAAATATATTATAAATATCGGGTCAGGTTGTTTTCTCGTGATTTAATTTTATTGCATAATAAAATTTTGCCGCAACGAGCAAACATTGATTACAAATCAATATTGATGAACAAAGTTTTAGAGAACTTGTAAAATTTATGAACAGATTTGTTTAAAAATTTTACATACAATACATTTTATATTATTACAAACATTCATTTCGCAATTTTTACGAGAACATTAACTGTCAAATTAATAAAAAAATATTGTCTCATCAACTCGCTAATAACGCGACAACTTGTAAAATTATTTTTTTGCAGTTTTCAATTAGTACTTTTCCAAACAAAGCGTTGTATGATGATATTAATTCTAGACTAGACTTAATAAGTTATTAATAAGTAAAGAGATAATAAAATATTTCAGGTAATTTAATTCAAAATTTTGTATACAATTTTATTTGTTAACATAAAGACTTGTTGATAAAGACTAAAGTCAAATACACACGAGACAAAAGTAGTATAAGTTGAATTTTATTATAATCAGCGATTAATCGCATTTATCTCAAGGATAATCTTAAATATAAAAAAATAGAAGAACAAAAAAGGGAAAAGAACAAAATGTTTCGACAAATATTTATTTAAAATTGGGCCGCAATTACTCTGCGTGTATTTTATTATTCTATTTTATTTCTATCGTATAAAATAAAAATATATTATAAAAATATTTTCCACATCTTATAAACACGAATCACGTGAAACAGTTGCTTTGTATTCAATGTTAATTAATGCAGGGAAAGTACGCTACAACGAATACTTTGATGATCACCCATTAGATAGCACTGCGTTCTGACATATAAATTCACGGTTTGTTTTATCCTTCGTCTTTTGATAAATCACTGAATTTATAATCTTTAAAAAGTTTAATATACTTGCTAATATTAAACTTTGACGGCAATATAAATTCCAGTGTCAATTGTTACGCATACTTTACTCTTTGTAATAATAATAATATTTTTGTTGACTACAATGGTTGACAATATTTTTACATAAATTAATGTACAGAGAAAACACTGATTATGTTGCAGATAAAGAATATCAAAGTATGTAAGGGAAACTGCAACTAAGCAACTGATGTAATGTCTTACCTGATTATTATTATTAATATAATCAGGTTCATAAGTGAACAATTATTAATTATTATTATAGTTTAAACATAACATAATTTAATCGTACAAATAGAGAAATACAATACAAAAATTAAACAAGGGATAGGAATTTTAAAACATAAGTTATTGTAAACGTAAGCTAAATGAAGTTATACAAGTGTCCTCGAATTTTGGTCGCCACCAATTTTTAAGATACTTCCAATGGATTAATAATAAAATGTTTCTAACAAAAATTTTATGGTTTTAAATGAAGAATTATTTACGTAAGAGAAATTTCAAAATTGTTCATTTTTTTAACGAAAAATCGAATTCAAATTACTTTTTAATGGAACACCATATATTCTTTCTATATTCTTGTACATAAAATGACGAATTAATCAATAGTATTATATATTATTTTGATTATTCGATCTCAAAATAATTCAATTAATATTTATAACGTAATTCACGAATCTGTTGTCGATGACAATGAAAGGAGATATTCGTTGTTATCAACAAATAATCGCTACCAGGCAAGCTTATCAGTAGATGGTACCGACTACGACGAAAAATCACCCAATTGTGTAAGATAAAAAGACGATCTTAAAAGACATCATTCCAGTTCGAGCGCCGAGGTAAACACGTGCTCGTTGCGCTTGTTCGGAGAAGTCGGGCGCGTTCCGCAACGAGGACACGTCATCAAATCATCCAAGTCATAACACGGTCGTATCCCAGCTTCTGAATACGGGAAGAAGACAAAAGGTCGAGCTGCATTTAGATTTGTTTGACGGAGAAACTGGTTGAAGGATGAAGAGACCGCGAACACGTCTCCGTTCGTCGAAAAGCAGCGCCTCTATCAACTTCGAGCGAATGCTGCGTGCGATCCACAACTTCTACTGCGCATCCTCGCTTTTTCTCTTTCTCCCTCCCCCTCTCTCTCTCTCTCTTTCTCTCTGTATAGACCGTATATCTTCTTCTTTTCTTCGCTTCGTGATCGCATCTCTCTTTTTCTATCACTCTCGTTCGATCGTTTCGCATTCTCCGTTACTCTCGCGTTGTAAATTCTCGTCACTCCACTAACTCAGGTTTGCTTTTTATTGCTGTACTGTAAAACGTTTTTTCTCAATTTCGTTAAATATCAAACCTATTTCTGCTATTTCAGTTTAGTAGTACTAAGAGTGTACTATACACTAGTTGAGCTAAAAAAAAACAGACCTTTCGCCTTTTGATTCCCACCACGCGCATTCGTACTTCGTCGTTCATCGAGCGTTCGCTCTCGCTTCCGCTCGCGGTCGAAGCGCGGTAGCGTGACCGACAGCTATATAAGGGGCCGTCTACGGCGCAATGCGCGTCAGTCGTTGCGACGTTTCGGTAACGTGGTGGTCTTTTGTGAGTGTGAAGCAGAAACGAGAGTTAATCGAGCACGGAAGCGGAGTGATAAGGAGAGCGAGAGCGAGCGAGAGTGCGGGTGACGGGGGACGGAGGACGCGGCGCGCGTCTCCGAGAGAGATCGTGATCGCGCATTTAATCGCCACGGCGTCGATGGTGCCTTTGTCCGCGGCTCGACACGGCGGCATGAAATAACGACGGGCCGGAAAGAATCAACGAGGCGGCAGGCAGCGGCGACGTCCTGATTCGAAGCGTCCGTGCTCAGTCCTCAGTGTAGGCTAGTCGGTCGCTCGGCGGTCGTTGTCTCGGCGTTTTTCATCACGATTTCCATCACGACAAGATTTATCCATCCATCTATCCAGCATCTATCCGAGCGGTGTGAAACCAAGGTGGAGAACAATTTTGGGAGAGACGAGGGCTCGCGCCGAAAAAATAAAAAAATATATAACGACTCGACTACACTCGTTGTTGCGGGCCGTAATCTGGACTTGGATTTCACGCGTCGTCGATCACGTCGCAGCGATAACATCGTCTTCCTCGAGGCGCGGCGGAGAGGTGTTACTCCGGCTAGTGAGGAGGTTATCTCCCGGTAGAGACTTGGAGAATCGTTCTCCGGTCTTGTCAGTACGACGTCGTCCACGCGCGCGTTTTTGTTACGAGGGCTGATCCTCGTCCGGGTCAGGCGTTGATATCGATTTCGTCGGCATCCGTTTCCTGACACGCGGGTCCTCGTGAAACGTCGAGGATCTTGAAAGAGCGCACGACAACAAACATGGCCGCCGCGGCGTCGTACGCGTGCACTCGCAACTGCACGGACGCGGCGGAATATCCGCCGTCCTGCAACATTCTCGTTGGAGGAACCGACGAATGGCTGCCTTGGCATGAAATCATAGGATATTTCTCTTATAATCCGTGGATATTCTCCCTGCTTGGCAGCACCATGGTCGGCCTCACGGGTATCTTCCCTCTGTGGCTCATCCCCATCCAGGACGGCGTGGACTTGAAAACCGGCGGTTAGTTCCATCGTGTGCAATCTTTATTATCCGTTGCCTTTATAGATGACATCACGTGAGAGAGAAAATTATTATCTAATCTTCGCTTTTTATCTCGTTCTCGTATCTCGCCGAATAACTTTTTTAATTATGCAATTCGGCTAGATCTATGCGATGTGATTAATGAAGAGAAAAATATTAAGTTTAGTTTCCTGGCTTCGTAGTCGAGTAAAATTCTTATTTTTTCTGTTTTTTTCTGGGATAATTTTATATTCTTGGAAATGTGCACAACGAAAGAGATGAATATCAAATTTTGTTCCTATGGTCATGGCCGAGTCAAATTTTTTATTTTTTCTGTTTTAATAATTTCATATTCTTGGATATGTATAGCGAAATAAAGAAATGAGTATTAAGTTTAATTTTTTTGGTTATTGATGAAATTTTTTAATTTTTTAAATTTTATTTTAACAATATCAGTTTCTTGAATGTGTATAATGAAATTTATCTTGATTACGATTTTTCTTGCTTTGCATTTTAATATAAAAATTGCATATACAGGGTTTCTCCATAAAGATCGCAGCAGATTATAATTTTAAATTATAAGAATTTAAAGTTAGCGAATTTTAGATTATGTAAAGTTAGTGTGCTCGCGATAAAGATTACGTATATAAAGATAAGATTGCTTTTAATGATATCCTTAATTCAAAAAATATAGCCTCGACATTTAGTAGTATGATTTTCGCGCGCGCGCGCGCCTCTTAAAATGATTAGGAATCTATTCTTAAAAGTTGTTACTGCTTTTACAGGATACTCTGTATCTGATCTGTCAATCGGCTGTTCTAATTTTATTATCTGCGGCAAAACTAAAATTTTAGAAAAATATAATACACTTTATATATTCATAAATTTTGTTGCAATGTAGGATTAATATTTTGTATGCCGTGTAAAGAATTTATCGAACGTATTGAACGGAAAGTAAATAAGGACTTTAGTCAGTGAGCTGTTAGATTTTTGTTGAAACTCTACATAGCAGTGAACTTACATAGGGATTGCGTATACGGCGGTTGTAAACGAATACGAAATATTCGAATGCAGATACGTAGTACATACGTCTCCCTATTAAGATAAAATATCAAAGTACACAAGCTTAATACTGATATCTATAACGTCATTGTTTTCCTGACAAAAGAAAACTCATATCGCAAATGAATTCATTGCTTTGTACAAAATTCGTATAAATTCGAGAATTCTTGATACATTAATTCGTTCCGAAAGTTTTTTTTAGAAATATATATAATGAATAAAAAAGTGAATAATGCCACACACAATAAAACTGAAGAATCTTACAATGCGCTACATGAAGGATTGTGTTGGTAGTCATGATTATCACTTATTTACATAGTCGCGGCGTAGGATGGCACGTGTTCAGCGATGTCATTCTTATTTTTTCGAGCAACCCAGATTAGTAATTGCAGAACGATTCTCGTGAATAACGGGCGACAATCTTGATGAAAATTGTCGCAATTTAATATTCGTCAGCATAAATATATAATTTAAATTGCTACGCGTGACAATATGATTATAATTTAAATTCTTATACATATGACTGACTTGCAAAATTATCAATTATCTTAAGATAATGCATTAAGGCATTAAGAATTCTGTAAAGCAGAGATTTTTTTCAAGTTTCTTTCAAATTGTTCTATAGCGCTTTAAAACTTTATGCGCATGGAAGATAAATTGAATTTTAATTTAACTTTAACCAATTTATACTCTTATGTTTAACAATCATATTTCTTTTGGAAATTTAAAACAGCAATTTGATTTGTTCCTTTCTATGTATCGTTTTGTATAATTAATTCGAGTACAGTTATTTTCCACATCTTCCAATATTTCCGCGTTCAAATCAACACTGTAGTTGAAATATTGTTAACAAGTCTAATGATCTTGGATATAGAGGACGGTAACTTCAACACAGCCTTGTAATCAAGTTCTCGCGTAGTTTTGTGTTTAAAAATTTGCGATCTCGTTACTGCTATAACTATAATAACCACAGTAGGATGATTTACTCAATTACCAAAACTTAGAGCAGATAAAATGATAAAAACGAGAGGCAATTATTTTCGTTTATAATATGATTTCTATTGTGTATTTCCATAATACGGCAACAATTGATTTCGATTATTTTCTATAATATTTGCGAAATGATGTGACAAAGTATTATAACAAGTCCATCATTGAATTCGACCTTTTTTTTCATCTCCCTCGTAGAAATCCATTATTAGTAAATATAACTATTCTATTGTTGTAATAAAAGTGAGTCGTTGCACTTCCTTTAACGATAAGAATGACTGGAGTGATTATTTGTCAAAGCTCTCTCCTCGCCGAAGAACGAGCTTTTTAAACGCAGTTAAAAATGGAGTGGCTTTAAATACGCTGTTCACATAAAACGCGGGCGGAATTTCACTTTTTTATATTTATTATGTCACTGTATAGGCATGTATAAGTAACGCATTGAAATGCAGTTTTTTTTCCGCGAACACGTTGATTACAACACGTTAATTACGTACAGAAGTGGAGGTTAAGTATTTTACATTTAAGCGAAATTATATAGGTAATTATATATGCTCGTAGTTATTTCATGCCGATAAGATAGAATAACAGAAAATATCGAAAAATGTAAATAAGTTAATCGCGTTTCATTAATTTAATTGCGCGAACGGAATAGTTTCTGTTTGATTACAAAACATTGCAAACACTATTTAATTTGTCGAAGTGAGTAACGTTGCAGGCAAAGGATAAAAATGGGTTCCTTTATATATCCTATATTGTATTTTCAGCAAAATTGTGTTCTAATATACACAATTAGATATCATTGAGTTCGATAGAGCTAACATTCTCTGCTTGCATCGGTATCGCCACATGTTCAAATTTAAGGATGTACTGGCGCTAACGTTCTAGCATTGACAATAATTAGCAAAGCATTGACTTGAAAATTTAATAAATTATTTCTATTTATTACCTTAAAACATGTGCATCTGAAGTCGAACTCTAACTAATTCACGAGTTATTCAACTTTTAATTTTGCATGAGTTCTTATGGAATATAGCAGCATATTTCTACTTATCAACAAAATGATAAAGAAGCAGCATTGCCAATATTCTGAAACTTTGTGAGTAAATAAAATATTGAACAATGTTTCTAAAAAAAGTTCATATGATTTACTAACTTATTATCAAAATATTAATTGATAAAGCAATAACGCTTGTCACTTATTCTAACCTTGCATTCAACTACGGGATCGCAAGATGTACCAACTTAAAGTGGAGTGCGGTATCAGGCACTCTATTTTGACAAGTATAAAGTGCTAGAAAGACAAATATTATGTTTATGATATTTGTTAACATATAATTTTGTGAACTTTTAAGTATCTTTTGATGTGATATACATTAAATATTATCAATATGTTGTGTCACGGTTTTTCGTTTCTTGCAGTTGATTTCAGGTGAAATTCACGTCCAAAATTTTTTTTCCGATAATCACAAAACTTGTAAAATATACAAATATATTCATTTGTAGTGTCAAATATATTAACTGACATTGTTTAATTCCTTTACGATACATGATACGAGCACGATATGGTGCATATCTTAACTTATAAAAGCATAGAATTTCATCAATTTCAAATTTCAGTCACTTTTGTGTGTGTGGGATTGTATAGCCAGAACATCCTTAACTACGCACAAGGTAACGGACAGCCTGTTGTCGACAACGGCTGCCAACAAAACCGATGCATATACATTAATTGTTTCCACCGAGAGTTGCGAAATAACGGGAAATTCGATGTGTATGACGCGCTTCGTTTGTATTTATCATTCTGATAAGTGACATCTACGAGGTTCAATGACATTACGAAACATCAGATTCTTCTTCGACTCGATAAAATTGGTCTTAGCATGTATAACATCGATAAGTCAATTCCGTTCGACGAATTATCATACAATGTTTATTGTGCGACCTGAATGCTGTGTCGCTGTATTTTAATAGCTAAAGATTAAAAGAAGGATGGCACTTTAGTGCCACAATTTGCCCATGAAGGAAACGTTTAAAATCAGTTTATTTTTATATTATTGGATCTGCTGCACTCGAATACAAACCTTAATATTGTCCACAATGCGAACTTTGTGAAAATGTAGTTTTTCTACACGAAAGCCTCGTTTTGCAACCAATATTTCTTAATGACCAAATAATAAATGTGAATAAAAGAAGTTCTTATATTAATGTTTGAGAAAGAGAAAGAGAGAGAGAGAGAGAAAAAGAGAGAGAGAGGGAGGGAGGAGGAGGAGGGCCGCTATATTTTGTGGGCTAGACATCTTATCATAAAAAACTCGATTACATTATTTCTCATAAATAAATGAAGAAATAAGTTCGAATGTATACAGGGTGTCCCAAAATTCACGGATTAGGAGTACAGGACATGATACTTTGTGTTAAAAGGAATAACTTTTTTCTTTAGCAAATTTTGATCTGACAAGTAATTTTGGCAGGAGAGTTGGTTAAAGTTAACGAATAATCGCTTTTGTCCCTGCGGCGCTCAGGGCCGGCGCGCGCTTCTCCATTCACCTGTTCTTAGTCCTTGGCTAATATTTACAAGTAATGTCTTAAGATACGGCTCTGTTATAATTAGTTTACGACATTTTAAGATTGTGTTTAAGACAGTCTTAAATATTAAGAATCAATTATAAATATCTTTTATTGCTTGAAATATTAATAGTTAATAAATAAATATTGATTTAAAAAAATAAAATCAAATAAATATTGATAAATGGTATCACTGAACTTAAATAGTTTACTAATTCTTAAGTAAATCCTCAAGTGCTGAAAAATTGCTTTATTGTGTAATAGTCTGTTACATTCTTAATATTTAAGACTGTCTTAAACACAGTCTTAAACTAATTAATAACAGAACTGTATTAGTATCTTAAGACATTACTTGTAAATATTAGCCAAGGGCTAAGAACAAGTAAATGGAGGAGCGCGCGCCGACCTTGAGCGCCGCATGGACAAGAGCGATTATTCGTTAACTTTAATCAGCTCTCCTGCCAAAATTATTTGTCAGATCAAAATTTGTTAAAAGAAAAAGTTGTTCCTTTTAGCACAAAGTATCATGTCCTGTACTCCTAATCCGCGAATTTTAGGACATCCTGTATATATTTAGAGTTTGTCATGGCAGACATACTGACACGTGGCCTAATAAAACGGATTAAATTCTACAAAACAGAAGAGATAAAAATTCAGCAACCTTCATGTGGTGTCTTTTACAAAATTATACTGCAAACTGAAATGTATTTGAAATATACTTGTTCGAAAACTTGGACTATTTTTGGTATGGTATAATGAGGTTATTCGTTTTCAGAGAGTTCTTTTCGGTTGAAGGCGACTGTAACTCGAAAAACAGCCGTTGCACGAAGCATTCGTACTTGGTGGCAGTTTAGACGGAAAAAGAGGAAGCTTCATGTCTCACAGCATGTATCTGCGTTACATCTTCCGCGTTATCTTTAGAAAAGCGAAAGATATCTCAAAGCTACAAACGATTCGTGCACACGGAAATGCACGCTAGATACATTGACGTTAAAAAGTTTGAGCTTTTACATCATACCGCATCGTCGCATCTTGCTTTACGAAACCCTGTCTGTATTTACGAAGGCGCGTCCGCCGGTATACGCCAAAAATTCCATTCGTGCCGATAGTGTTTCGCGAATTTGCGAGTATGTAATAGTGACAATTGATCGTGTTCTCGATTATCGCTGACTTTAATTAACTTTCGTATCAGAATCATGTCCACGACGCAAAATGTTCATTCCGTGTCTCTTGGTTTTCTCACTCTCTTCGCGAAAATAAATGATACGTTGTTTTCTTGTAATCGAGAACGACGGATGATTTTTGTTGATATTCGCTGAGATGTCCAAGTTGGTCGTACAGCTTAATAGTGAATTTATCGAGAGTAAATGGTTCTAATTGGTTAGATAAACATGTTTCTAACGCGGATAAGATTTACGAATCGTAGTTGAACCTGTGCCTCGCATTTTTTCCGTAATTTCAGATATAACGTAATTCTCATTTTGTCGAATAATGCCGCAGTTATGTCCATGTTGGAGCAGCATGTCATAACTTTCTCTATTATCTCGTATTTTACGAATCAACGATGCGGCGATTTCAAGTTATATGTGAATAAGATTAACGGCGTTACATCGCCGAACTTTAACAGTACGAAGTTTTGTACGAAATGTAGAAAGTTGTGAGAATTTACTCGTGCTCCCAATGCGCGAACACAAAAACTCATATTACGACACCGACCTTTTTCTATCGACAATTAAATTGCGTGGCGACGACGAGATTCATTTGCGCGCCGATCCAGAACATCGTTGGAACTCTTTTGCATCGTTTCACGAGATATTTCGCAAAGTTCGTATCTAACTTTGCATTTGAAAGCATATATTCCAACGAACTTAAAATCAAATTTTTGCAAAGATATAAATCCATTTAAACCGGTTCGGAATGGACAGATTATGTGATGTTGAAAATTGAAGATTTTCTTTTTAATTAAAATCAATCAATTTTTAATTTAGATCAATTGTTTGTTTAATAGTAATGAATTTAGACAATTAAAGCTCGATTTCACAATTCACGGTTAACTCAATTTAACCGAAGTTCAACTTTAACTTTTTCTAATCTAAGAATTAGAAAGAGATAAACAGTGAGTTAAATCAAGATTAAAGATAATCTTACATTTGTGGAACTGGGCCTAAGAATTAAAATATATTAAAATCGAAACAAAACATTAACAGTGACTATTCATTAAATATATACTATTTAAAATTAATTTCGAGTTTAAGAAATTACGTTTATGAAATTTATCGCAAATCTTACAAGTCACGTACATACATTTTATATATGTATGTACCTATATCTACATCTTTTGCAAAAAATATATGTATTTATTCTTATATTTCTAATATTCTTATACATATGTGTATAGCAATCATTAATTTCAAAGCTAGTCAGTTTTAGTTTTTATCATTAAAAGTCCGTGGAAAAGTCCATGTCACGTTAAGATGATGCTGGAAGGTCGGCCAAATAATTTGTACGAAGTTGATAAAGCAGTCTGCTCAATTCATGACAATATTTGATTAATGTGAAAATTCTACAGTTTATATGTGCAAATTGAAAGTATTGCACCCTGCGAACAACAAAAAAAACAACACTGAATTATTAGAACTAGGATAAAAGCCTATAAAAAGTTATTCACTTTTAAAGATTTCATATAGATGTGCAAATCTGCATGAAATCTTTAAAAGTGAATAAATTTTTTTATAAGCTTTTATTTTAGTTTTAATGATTCAGTGTTGTTCTTTTTTATTGTTCGTAAGGTGCTATACTTTCAATTTACACATATAAACTGTAGAATTTTCATATTAATCAAATGTTGTTATGAAATTGAGCAGACTGCTTTATCAACCTCGTACAAATATCACTAAATATGGCCGACCTTCCAGCATCGCCTTAAGGTGTTTTTTAATTTTAAGTCGATTTCAAATAAAAATTATTACTTTAATTATCTTGTACTTGAATTTTTTTGCTTTTTATCTAACTGATCTCCTGTGCGATATTGAGCCAATGAAAAAATAAATGACAAGAAAATTTATATGTAATATGATCTCGTCTCTCGATATCGTGAGTTATCTTTTGTGTCGATATTGAAGATAAATTATATTCCGATTACATTTGAAATCCTGAAAATGGAGTGGTAATTTCTAGAGAAAATCAATTATCTTAAACTTTTAAATGATTTTTTATTTTACATTTTCTTACGATAATTATTTTTTAGGAAATGAGCATGGGGATTGCAGAACTGATTTTTTCTTTTACTCATCAAACATCTCAGCTCTTGCATGTTAATAGATTTTACTGTGAACTTTGTTCATCAAGTTATCTACATCGCCAATACTGCATGTTAAACTACTTTTGGAACTTTGATCGATAAATACTTCATAACATTTACGCCGGTCTAATAGTTTTATTGCCGTTGTGGTCATACATTACTGACGTATTTTTGCATCGCTAAAATAAGGAATTACATTTCTTACATAGGAGATGTAGTATTCCTTTAAGTTATTTTATAGTTTAAATCTTTTTCAGAAATTTTAATTACTATTGATATATCTCAAACAATTTTCTAATCTCGTAATTTTTACAATTAAAATCAAATATAATTTTTTGTTGATATTTGACGATAGATCGATAGCGTTGATATAAAGTAACACTCTTTTATCACTAGTTATATATAATTATGTGATTATTTAAGTGCCAGAGAGGTTTTAAAATGCCACGTATTTCTTTGTTTTTCCTTAATTTTCATAATTAATCGATTTATCTCAATATAAAAATATGATAAAAGTAGATATTTTATAATATGAATCAACAAAGTAAAACAATTGTAGTTTCGTATTAATTTGTATATTATTTAGTATACATTAATACTTTTTTGTAGGATATTAATCTTTCAAACTTCCGAAGAAAAATATAGCGACTTATTCTAACCACGTATACAGTAATATAATTGTAATGTCATATTTATATACACATTCTAAAGATACGATGAGTACCACTTTGGAATTCTTATCACCGCGCATAACAAGGATCCCATAAAAAATACAGAATAAAATAATCAAGATGTAATCAATAACAAAATAATTCTTGAAGTTTGATGTTATTTATATAACAAATATTTATATATCTTCATTTTATATATATAAGTTTTTTAGCATTAATTGTTTTGCTAATCAAAATTTGTTTCGCATTACGAATTTTGCCTTAAAATAGTTTAGAAATCTCAAGTTGGATGTCTTTATACAATCAGCTTTTAATTTGCCAATTAATTAAATGTCAAAGTAATAATGCGTTGGATTTTCGTGAAAAAGAAATTAAATTTATTATACATAGAAAAGAGACTGAAACGATATACGTGTTGCTTGTTGTAACACTTGCATAAAATTGCAAGAATTTTTACCATCGCGGTTTTATGCATTTTGATCTTTCGAAGTCTACAAAGAATCTATTATTATGATTCGCTACCACGATCTTTCGACGTGTTATCACCTTCTCAAATTATTGGAAAACATTGGAATCTCTGTACATGCCTATTGTGTACTCCCGGGACAATAATAATTTATCGGTCACGTGCCACGAAGCCTGATGCGTAATGCTGAGAGAAACATGCATGCTATGCAGTTGAATGTGTACGACAGTAACCATGATTTAGTTAATATTAAATGGATTTGCACAATTCGCGCAGTAACCTGAGTAAAGTGTAAAATATATCTATTTTATACGAATTTGCGAAGATAGCAAAAAGACTGATGATACACATTTAGGAGACAATCTGAGAATACATCTCTAATATTTATGACAATTTCCCAAGATTGGAAAATGTATCTTTTCTGTTTGTTCTACTTTTTTAAATGGTGTAAAAATTAAATTTTGTCATTTAATGCGAGAACATCTGTGATTTATCATAAATAACCAATAATGCTTTTGCGAACCGACACGGATGTTGGTGTGTAATAATTTTTATTGTATCAAGCCACATACAAACTGTGCGCTGTATAAACTGTCGGTCTTGAAACACAGTTCTTACATGAGGCCAGAATCCACTGTAACGAATTAAATTGTCGAACAATTTAATAATTTTGATGTTAATAAGCATCTATTAAGAATCTTCTCTCCCCAAATTTGTAAAGAAACTGTGCGCCACAATAAACTGTCGGTCTTGAAACACAGTTCTTACATGAGGCCAGAATCCACTGTAACGAATTAAATGTCGAACAATTTAATAATTTCAATGCTGATAAGCATCTATTAAGAATCTTCTCTCCCCAAATCTGTAAAGAATTGGAGAAGATTCTTAATAGATGCTTATCAGCATTGAAATTATTAAATTGTTCGACATTTAATTCGTTACAGTGGATTCTGGCCTCATGTAAGAACTGTGTTTCAAGACCGACAGTTTATTGTGGCGCACAGTTTGTGTGGATTGATATTGTAACAGTAAAAATTATTACACACCAACATCCGTATCGTCAAAAGCATTATTCGTTATTTATGATTATTTATTATACGAGTCTCAATTTCTTCAAGTAAAATTCGTCTGTGATTTATTGTCAATGAATCTGGTTTTTAAAATAATTCTCTCACACAGTGAAAAAAACATGATTTTGTTTTGGTATTGAAAAAGATTTTAATATTCGCATGTTTTATGTAAATTTTACTATTATGTTTATATAATAATTCCATTAATTATTAATGGTTCCATTAAGCGGCTTTTAGTATCTCGAAAACTCAACTGCAGCTATTCTTCGTATTCGCAGTTTTCGGTGTAATTCTATTACGCAATAGGATTATTATTTCGATTGCAATCCCGACATTTGTTATCAAATCGCGATGTATTATATAGTATTATATATCATTATTCTCCATGTAATTATTTCGAGTCGTTACTTCTCTTTGTTGCATTTTGTTGCATTTAAACAGCGTTGTTTCAATTTGCCTTTTTTTTCTTTATTTTTAAAAAATACATACAATCGTCCCCAAAATTACACAGTATTGCTTTATTATCAATTTCGTAATTTAAATAAATTTAGTATTGACTTTTTGTACATGATTAATAGAAGATTAAGTTTTAGCACATTGTCGAAGAGTTCGATGTTAAAAGAGATAAATTAATTGCACGTACACTTCTAGGAAATGCGACGGTAATAAATGCCAACTCTCGCAATGCGTATGATTATTGCAACATGTAAAATATTCAACGCAATAACTTTTCAAGTACACACGATCCAATGACAAAGAACAGAAGTAAACGAAAGGCATGCTTTCTTTGAAAGCAACAATTATGAACGACTGGATTTAGAACATAAATTCTTTTGAAAATTATTAATTTTTCTTAAAATTAATCATTTTCAAGAGAATTTATGTATTATTAATGAATAATTTTAATTGTTTTTAATGTATTTTTGGGTGCTGAACGCGAATCCAAAGATTTGGTTATCACGTTATAATTATAGACATGATATAAACAGACCAAGCATGCCATATGCTAGACACTCGGTTAGAAATTTTTTAGCTTTAAAATTTGCATTTTTGGTATGATTTTTAATTTTCATGATATGGCAGTTTGAAACTATAGTTCTTTTTCTATATAATACATGGAAAAGATGTTTTGTTCTATCTTAAGGGGATGCTGAAAGGTCGGACAAATTTGTACATTTCAATTTGTTTTTTTATAAAGCATATACTCTTCAGTGTCAGTGGTATCTCTAAATGAACTTACAATATCTTCTAGTCTCACTCAAACACGTGGAATGTCCTTATTTAACTTATTGAAGTGCCATCTCTTGGAAAATCCGGCACTTAGTGCCAGATGCAATTTTTGCTGTCTTTACCTTAGCGGGCGTACGAATTACCACAAATTGCATTCTAAGGGATAATTGTTTTTCTACGCTTCCAATCGTAACTCAAAAGGTCTTGTATTATTCGTGCAAGTAATCCGATGCGCGCTAGGTACATTTTTTGTACATATGAGCTGCAGAACTTTTGTATTTATGAAATGTTTACGTCAGGTGACAGGTTATGATACCCCAAA
>NW_012028255.1:64506-71790 GCF_000956235.1 Wasmannia auropunctata
ACGTGTGCTCTTCCGATCTGTAATTCGTAGTTCCGGCTGATATCATTTTGTACCAACAAACTGCCAAATTGTTGTACGAAGCAAATATTGACACATGTGACAGCTCTAGACGCCATGTTGGACTAAGAAAAGGTAACGGAGATCTAAATTTCATAAATTTTTTACGTTCTCAGCATAACCTCTACCAGCCGCAACTACATTAATGCCTATACTTTAATCTTGGAGAAGGATTTTTTAATCTGTTGCCTTTAATTATGTTTATTTTGTTTTGAAAAATAATCGTGTTCGATCGATAAAACAGACGACTTTAGGATGGCCTTGAGGTGATTCTTTAGTAAATCGAGTTACGATAAAAATATCTAATTTTTTTATATAATGAAGTTGAAGTACCGAACTTGACGTGTGCAAAATTGTAGGGTAGATCATCGATGAAATAAGAGAGAAAAAATATTGAAAATGTAACTTTTTACATATAATTTAGTGACAGATTGAGATCGGAGACGTTTCTTTGATTAACTGTACACAAACGTGACGTAAAAATTTTTTGAAAAACGAGATTATAATAGTTTAAAAAATTACGATTTTAATATTTCAATATTAAAATATTTAAATATTTCATTTTAATATTTTAATCAAATTATGCAAATATTTATGATTTTGAGTGGGCCATGGTGAGGCACCTCAAATTTTCAGCACTTTATTAAAAAAAACCACCTTTTATTACTTAATACTACATTATGTGGAAAATAAGTATTTTTGTACTTATGTAATATAATCAGATTATACTAAATAAAAGCAATATGAAATTGACAAAACGGATATAATAAAATATTTTCAAATTGCTATACATATCTTGAAAACGAAAAATCATATCGAAACTAAACAAAATACATTTTAAAGCTAAAAGCTAAAAGATATCTTTGCATAGTATTAGAAATAAAAATTTGCTATTGATGTTACAACGTCATGAAAATCCTTGAAATCGTTTTTTGTCTATTTGACGCCATTTTTTTTTAAATTACGACGTAATGGAGCAATTTGATAAACAGAATTATATTCAGCATCTAAAAAACTACGGAAAAAGATTATCTTCTTTTAGGCAATGGTTCCAAAGTTTCAATTCGTAAACTAGTGTTATTATTTTTGTGTTAAATATATGTATCGCGTTTGCATATTAAAAAGTCCGAGTTTTTGCATGTTATGACTAATGCCAAGTCATGCGTGATTCTTGCAAAGATATTCTCATGTGACACCGTGTACGCATTTCAGAAAGATGTTCCGTGTAACATTGCGCTGGTTTACCTGCACATTTTGCGTAACAGAGTGTGCAGCTAAATTCTTTTTTCTTCTATCTTATATGTTTTAACGCAGAAACGTGCTGCTTATCCTTAAGCAATTGCTCGCAGAAAACAAATGCGAAAGAAAAACGTCTGCCACTGTTAAGTTGCCAGTTACATACGTGCGAGACACGTTTGTAGGTAGAATTTCAAATGAAATACACATGCTTTGCGTTGAAAGCGATGTTTCCCTTGGGAAAAAGACTAATTCACAAAACTCATTCCGGTAAATCAGCCTTTGAGCCTACATAGATCATGAAATTTAAGTTCTTTGCCTAGTTCTCGCGCAAAAAGTGGATCGTTTTAGGAATAATAGATTGTATCCAATTTCTGAAAAAATCATACGTTGTACATCTTTTTTCAAACTTATATTCTGAAAAAAACATTTAATTAAAAAGGCAACATAAAAATACGTAATATAAACCTTTCGATTTCTGTATTTAATTTATTAGTTTACAGATATGTCTCTTATTATTTTTTTAAAAATATAAAAATTTTTAAAAAATTATATTCATATAATATATGTATGATATAGAATACAATAATATATTATACATATATTATAATAATATAATAATATAATGCAATTTTAAAAAATCCTATTTACATAGAATAATATTTGTTTATGAAAAGCGCAATTCGAAATATCTTTATTATTCAATCTTATCTGTTTGCATCGTCAGCACGTTGTGCATATTCACTTTCTGTCAACGCCTTGCTTCTCTTTTTATTCCGGTTATACTAGTTAGACCGATTGATTTTTTTTTTTTTTAACTGATGCAATTTAATGTCAATATATTGTAATAATAATAATATCTCTATCAGAAGTAGGTCGTGATATCGGACAAGTGGTCGATCTGTCGACTACAGGAATTTACAACTGGCTGGTATCTCAAAAATCGATTACATTTCTTTTACATGAACCGACACTGCACGGCTGAATTGACGCTGACGTATCATAAATACTATTTTCTAAGAGTAAGCTAGTCTTGTCAAGAATAACAAACAACAACGATGCATCATGTGCGATTAATGAAAGTGATACGCGATGGAGTAATATTGTTGAAGCATTATGAAATGTTTGTTTCGAATACAGAAATCATCGAAAATCTTTCAATTTCAAATATCACATTCAACGAAAAAGATATAATATATGGTAAACTAAAGATTCCTGATACAAGCATATATTCAAGTACCGTCGCAGGAAAAAAATTGTTATTTCCAACATCTTTTTTTTCGCGATGAGCTTTACAATTTGAAAGCTGCAGTCGCGAGTTCACCAAGAGAAACTATAAAAGTTTTATGTATATAGAAATAACATACATAGTTGAATAAATTATTTTACTATTTTACATAGTTATTACAACTACAAAATAGTTTATTCAACTGTATATGTCGCAGCCTTTTTGTATAATCAGCCTTTTTGCATAACGCCTTTGAAAATAACATTGCTCGGTTTTATGTAGGCAAAGTCAACACTGCCCATCCAGTGATGACAAAGTCAGCCACTATTATTTTATTGCGGACTTAGCTCGGTTATTCAATGAAGTATACCTTCGCGCTAACACTTTACACTGCAAAGCGAGGTCTCACATGGGTTTACATCTTTTTACGCGAAGCGAGATCCACCCATGGACATAGGAATATAAGAGGACAGAGCATATTGTTGCGGGGGGGAAGGCAGTGCGGGACGGTGCGACGAGGTAATTCGTGTTCAAATTTGATTGGCTGTTAGTGTGGGAGCGTCCCGTTTGACCACGTCCCGATTGACCACAGCCACTCACAGCGGCCGGTGCCTAGAGATTTTCCACTGTTCAAGCGCTATGAGTGGCTGGTGGTCAATCGGGACGTGGTCAATCGGGTATCATCCGTTAGTGTCCGTGTGATACACACATATATAATAGATCTATATTTTTGCTGTGGAGGGGGTGAACTGGGACTCAATAAGACTATTGGGCACCATTTTCCTCCCGCATTTTGCCTTCACTCCCCTCGCTTAAGTTACGACTTTGTGCTCTTGTCCCCTTATATTCCTACGTCCATGGATCCACCCCATATCAAGAAAGAGGTTTGGGTTAGGTTAGTTTTTTTAGGGAGCCCTCACTAGAGGGGGGCGAAACATACTGCCTCCACGCATGTACTTTACAACGCGAAGCCAGTGATCCACATGGGTTTGCAATGAATGTTTGCAATGAATGACTGACAGGCAAAGTCAACATTGCCCATCCAGCGGTGGCAATGTCAGTCATTCATAATATTGCTATCTGTACGTTAGAGAGAAAGAAAAGAAAATCAGATGTTGTTCGCTCTCTTTCGCATAACTTTGCGTTGTAAAGTATATGCATGGAGGCAGTATGTTCGCCCCCCCCCCCCCCTGCGGGGGAGCTCCCATCTAGAAAAAATTAATCTAACCCAAACCATTTTTTGGTGTGGAGTGGACTCACTAGCGTAACTACCGCCCGGGAAGCCCGGGCACGTCCCGGGGGCCCCAGTTTGAAAGGGGCCCTCAAATATCTTACCAGTAGTAAGCCCTTCTAGAGCTGGGGAGGGACTAAGGTCACAGGCTCCAGAGGGGCCACACGACTCAAAGAAACTTGAAAATTTTTTCTTGTTTTTTGTAAAATTAATTAAAAAAATAAAAAATACAAAAATATGCAAAAAAAATAAAAAACGAAACATAACTTTGCCATTAACGGTTCCAAGCTCGTATAAGAAAAAAAGAGAGTTTTGTGCAAGCTATAGATTACTTAGATGACAAGATGAACGATAAATCTTGCCTTAATTTTCTGTTCTATCCATTTTTAGTGTTAAAAATAAGGATTTTGTTTCCGTTTAAAAGTTTCAAGTTAATTTTGGAATGACACCCAAATTTGATCGAGGTCCTAATCTTTTTCAGACACCTTGTATATACATATTATTACATTATTATATATACATATTATAGTTTTTAATTAAAAATTTCTGCGAAGGGCCCCATTCAATTTTTGACCGGGGGCCCGCAACATTGTAGTTACGCCAGTGGGTGGACCTCGCTTTGCGTAAATGTCTTATTTTTGCAGAATGTGTATTGTGAAACAATGAGGCTGATGTCAATTAGCCTTTTTGCAAAAAGTCAAGTACGTCAGTCTAATTGAGGAATGATCGTTATTTTCAAAGGCGTTATGCAAAAAGGCTGATTATAGAAAAAGACTGCGACATATACATTACTTTAGTAAAATATATACTTTAAAATTCTACATATGTATAAAACTTGAATAGTTGTCATAGATATCACTTTTATAGTCGCTATCACTGATAATTTTCTTTGATTTGTAAGTGTATTAATGTGTGCCTTGTGGCAAATTATTATATAATGAAAGTCCAAACTCATCTTTAAGAGGCTGCTGAAAGGTCGGGAATTACTGATATTTGCATTCTAATGGATAACTCTGAAACGACTGAACAGATTTAAAAACGCTTTTACAGGATTGAAATAGACATAAAATGTCATCGCGCTAGGTATAAATTAGTAGTAAAAACGAAAAAATATTTAAAAAATTACCTTTTTTGGGGTATCATAACCTGTCACCTGACGTAAATATTTCATAAGTACAAAAGTTCTGCAGCTTATATGTACAAAAAAGTATCTAGCGCGCATCGGATTACTTGCACGAATAATACTAGACCTTTTGAGCTACGATTGGAAGCGTAGAAAAACAATTATCCCTTAGAATGCAATTTGTGGTAATTCGCACGCTCGGCTAAGGTAAAGATAGCAAAAATTGGCATTCCACGTGTTTGAGTGAGACCAGAAAATACTGCGAGAAGTTCATTTAGAGATACCACTGACACTGAAGATTCTGCTTTATCGACCTCGTACAAATTTGGCCAACCTTCAGCATTCTCTTAAGCAGCCAAATCGCGACACTCATTCAATAAATAAATAACATTCATGTAAAACACTAAT
The DNA here is from genome assembly GCF_000956235.1 of Wasmannia auropunctata. NCBI lineage: Eukaryota > Metazoa > Arthropoda > Insecta > Hymenoptera > Formicidae > Wasmannia > Wasmannia auropunctata. The sequence goes on from NW_012028255.1 coordinate 69,790, forward strand.
TTGACAATCATTATTTTATTAGTGTACGCATTGAAGTTTTATCACAATAGGAAAAAAAATTATTATTTTTAATGTCTTTTTTTTCGCATGGACTTTATAGTCCGAGAGCTGCAATCGACGGATCCGAAGAGAAGAGCGCTGATATAATCGTAGTCGTGTCAAAATGAGATCAAGGCTCACGCATTATTTATATTCCTTTTCCTCTCTTTCTCCCATGAATCACTTATTGACATTACAGTGGTTATCATCGGCTCTACATACTGTAGTTGCAGCAGAGCTGGATATGATGCTGCAATCTATTAGCGATTATCAATTGCGTCGAACGTCACATTGTATACGTGGTATCATAAATTTTCTATTTATCACAACGAGTTAGTCACGGATGCTTAACATGATATAGACACATAATTTACCGTACCTTCAATTTTTTTATTTACTGTATCATGTATATTTAATGTACCATATTTTCCGATAAATTGGGCAGATAACTATTATAATTATACGTATTTGATATTTAATTGTCATTCCTTTATTGACAGCATTAGTATTAAACTTTCCTTGATATCGCGATATTCACGATCATTTGCTTTTCTTATGCTGCTATGAACTATACGATCGTAATTAAATAAATATCGTGAAGTCAGAAAGAAAAGTTTATTTTCACCGATTTCTATCGTCGCGAGTGTGGATCGATGTAAAGAAATTTTTGAGAAAAAAATTTCGATAGCTACAAATCTTCCATTTATACGATTTTATAAATATAAGATAAATGTGCAATATTGAAGCAAGTCAATTGCATCGAATTCACTAATTCCGCACAAAGACGCGTAACATCCATTTCATTCGACTTCATTTCGTCGCATGAAACCTCGGACTTATCTTCGTCTACCACACGCGTCCGCAACAATACGTGAATGGTCGATTGCAGAATTTATGGTTTCCATCGTTGACTACATTTTTTTTTTACATATATATTTTATTCCTTTTGCCGTAGTCATTTCTTCTTCATTAATATAATATGATAATAATTACATTTCAAGATTTTCTTTAATTCAATTCCAAGCCAAAATACAAATTTTACGAAGAATGTGTGTTGAAAAACGTACGGGATCATAATCACGATCATAATCACACTTTTTAGAATTATCCTAGGCATGGGAATATCGTATTTGTCGCCTGAACATTTCTGCATTTGTTTGCATTTTTTAAATGCATAAACGTTTTTTTATCAACACACCGAGAACAAAAGGAATGTCAATCAATGTTTGTTCTAATCAGGTTCTGTTTATTGAGGTCGATAAAATTCAAATGTTTCCTTTGTCTAATCCGTATATATGAAATAAATATTAATTTTATTCTTTTTGTTACAGAAAATGGTGGCACTTTGAAGATTCTTTTGAGCTTTGCGGTGGGTGCATTGTTGGGCGATGTTTTTCTACATCTTCTGCCGGAAGCATTCGAGAGCGAATTCCAGACACGAGGTAATTTCATTTATTCTTCATATTTTATCTTTACGTCGCAACATAGTTAAACGGATCTATCTTATCTTATAAGGAAATTTTAATATATCATAAAAAATATATTATAATACATCATATCATCTATTATTGATAAGATTAACCTTATCGTAAAAAAATACTAAAAAGTCAATTATAATTATATTGTGTGCGTGCGTATATATATGTATATATATATATATATACACATACACGCGCACACACACACACGTATACGATGCACATGGAACGAGTGGCGCGGCGGTTTACACGCGCACGCGGCGGTCGCACGCCGCGCGCCGCGCCGCACCGCGCTCGTCGCGCGCGCGAAGTGTTTTGGTAATATTTACACGACAAACAATATCCCGCGGGATAGAATCGTCGGGGTTTTATAATCCGCGATAGGAAAATTACGGTCCGCGCGGACTCGAAACTGCCGCGCGCAACGCCGCGCATCGACACCTCTTTCTCTCTTTCTCTTTCTCCCCCCTCTCTCTCTCTCTCT
>NW_012028255.1:71810-84044 GCF_000956235.1 Wasmannia auropunctata
TATATATATATATACATACATACATACATGCATACATGTATAAAAAGAAAAACAAGTTTGATTACGTATAAGATTTACATTCATTCGTGCACCGTTTTAATTATTAATAAATTAATAATTAAAACGGTATGTATATATCGTGCAAAACTAATGACGTTAAGAGGAAACATTAACGAAGAAAACAAGTGTAGACTAGATATAGTCTACGTTTCTACATTAATGAACTTTTGTCCTGATATTTTTGTCATTACGAAATCTGATATAGCGAATATGCTACATGAATATCTGGTATGTTCCTGGATTGTTCTATTGATATATTCTATTAAGTACATATCGCTCATTTTCTATAACAACGACATAAGTAAAATATTGTTGCTTTTGTTAAAATTATCTTAAAAATAAGGAACATGAAGAAAAAAAAAACATTTTTTAGAAGATTATATATTTTATATTAAGATTACACTTATTTCTCTACAATCAATTAATTATTTACATCAAAATTGCATTATAAAATTAATATTGTAAAATTTTAATGATCCAAGTTCAAATTTATTTTCTGAAAAATTTTGTCTTTTATGTTCTGTCGTTGTTGTAACAACAAATCAGTGATATGTGCCGTGAACGCGTTTTGCAATGTTCTGCACGTTAGCGGAGAACGACTGCGGTCTCGAAGGGCATTTGCCGAGAGCTTTATGAACGATTTAAGCGGCGGTTTCGAATTCTATTGTGCGTCAGTTGCAGATTTGAATTGCCAGCTGCGTCCACGTAAATTAAATGTCTTTCCGACCGAACCGCGTTAGGAATTCGAGGTGATCGGCGGACTGGTAATATCCGTGTAAATTGCTCGGTTTGAATTGCAAATTTTCTAGCTCTTATTTTATATTTCTCGTGTCTTTGTTACCATTAGAAAAAATATAAAGAACCGTTACGATAAGTTACGTAATTTAAATAGCAAACTAAATATTCATTAAGAATATTTTTTGGCTATATATAATACACCAGCTAAAAAAGACCGACAAAAAATTACGAAAAAATTAGTCAAAATTTTGATCATGCCCCTAATACACTTTGAAGCCAAATAAATAATTTGGTTTATAATGGCTTGTGCAGCGCAGTAATCAAACTTTTGTTGCAGTTATTTATTTAAATACTTTAAACGAGTAAATGGATTCAAATGAATTTTTGCACGAATATTTGTTAGAGTTTTCTTAATATACATGGTCTGTCCCAAAAGTAATGAGACTGTTTTTGGCGGCCTAATCAGAATTGTCAGAGGGTGAATCTATTAAACGGGGCCTTTGGTGCGGGACGTCAGGCTCAGAGGCAACTGAGAAGGGTCAGATTGTACACCTGACATTCCGCACCAAAGGCCCCGTTCAATAGATTCACACCCTCCGACAATTCTGATTAGGCCATTAAAAATTGTCTCATTACTTTTGGGACAGGCCATGTATGTAAAAAAATTCGATTTAATTCGTAATACTACTTTATCAAATTTACTAATAAATTTACAAAAAACATGATTTTACATTTGAGTCAATACAAACAAAAATCAAATGACTTTTAAACTTAAGCTAATAAAGGAATTGTGCTCAAATTTTACACAGATACTCAGACATAAGCAGTTTTATATTTTTGGTAATGTTTTAAGATGTGACAGATATATCCTCAAATAATACAATTATGCGATAGATCTGTGGATAGATCTTATGATATTATGAATCAATAAAAGTTAAATAAATTTTATAGAGTGATTATAATCACTGGTAACACTTGATTAATTCTCGAAAATGCTTTATCTTTTTAAATTTTTATTCAACTGATCTACATTTACATTCTATGTATTTTATTTACAGCCAAAGATAATCACGCGTCTACGCCCGCAGGCTTGTGGGTGTTGTCCGCCTTTCTGTTCTTCGTAATCATTGAAAAATTCATCGCTGCCATAAACGAGGAAGCCCCGATTATTGCAGAACAGCAGATTGATGAAGCTTCTATCAAGAATGTAATAAATAAAGAAAAAGAGATGGATAATAATAATTGTATTACAATGACGAACACTGGGAAGAACAATTTCCTTAAAAAAGGCTTGAAAAATACGGCCGAGGTAAATGCAAATAAAAATGTTATTACACTTTATGCTGTAATGTTATTTAAAATCTAAAAGTATAGTTATCTAATGATCGAAAATACGTTCTGCGATAGGTACATTTCCTGGAAAAACAGCCAAGTAAGATGGAGTTTATGCAAATCGCAAACAATATCAAAGATCCGCGAAAGAACGGTTTTAAAGATGCTGACATTATGAAATCCGCATTAGCAAGCGAATGTCCTAACGACGGTCCGCTGGTCGACGAGGCGAAAAACTGCTTGAAGAAACTTGCGAAGACTAACGGCTTCACATCGGCGATTTCACGTGTTGACTCACCATGCGTGCGCTCACCGAGCAATATTGTTATTCGTTTGATCGCATGGGCAAAGAAATTAATTTTCGACTTGTTCCGCAAATTTTTCGATCCCAAGGCCTTCCCCGGATACCTGAATCTTTTGATGAACTTCCTCGACAATTTTACTCACGGTTTATCCGTAGGTGGATCGTTCCTAATTTCCTTCCGCGTAGGTGCCCTTAGCACGTTCACTATTTTGGTGCACGAAATACCTCATGAGGTTGGCGATTTCGCTATTCTATTACGAAGCGGATTTAACAGATGGGATGCTGCGCGGGCGCAGTTAATCACGGCTAGCGGTGGAATCGTTGGTGCTTTGGCAGCCGTCTCCTTTTCTGGTAGTTTAGGTAAGTAATAGTTTAAAAAATTTGAAACATAGACAGTGTATAAAAACTTGATAAAAATAATGGATAAATTAATATAATAATAATATAGTTGCGTCTCTTAGCTTAATTATAAACATTTTATTTCGACATTATTCTCGATATTTATTTTACCTATTTCTTTGTATCAAGTAATTTTTAAAACACTTTCTGTACCGTAAACAAATTTACATGTAATATTATCTATTACATATAATTATATATAATTTCTTTTATTGAACAGAATTTATGAATTTGCATCTGTTTTTTTTTTTTTTTTCAGAGGAAAGGACCAATTGGATATTGCCGTTGACTGCAGGAGGATTCATACATATTGGTTTAGTAACCATCTTACCCGATTTGTTGAAAGAAACGAACACAAAAGAATCTTTAAAACAACTTGGCGCTTTACTTTTGGGAGTTATTATCATGGCTGCATTGATCTTTATTTAGGTCAAATATATTTCATTAAAAAGAAATTCCATAGAGAAATTCTATTGTGTTGATGTAAATTACAGTTATATTGTCTTGCTATGTGTCAGTACAATACTCTGAACACTGAAGTTGCCATAAAGTTATATATAATAATTTTTCATAATTATATACAGGGTGATCCAGGTCACCCGGAAGAACCGGCATCTACGTATTCCTCATGAAAAACTAAGTCGAAAATGTTAATAGCAAAATGTTGAGATGTTAATGGTTTGTAAATGGTGAGCTGTTAAAACTGTCCAACCACAAGGCATTAAGAGCGCGCCGTCAGGTGCGGTGCAGTCTTTTTCAAATGATTGAATTTGCGATTGACTTCACATCAATTAAATTGGACTCAATTTAAGAATAAGAGTAATAGATGTTAATGGAGATGTGAAATCTTTATTAACTTCTATTATTCTTATTCTTAAATTGAGTCCAATTTAATTGATGTGAAGTCAATCGCAAATTCAACATCATTTTAAAAAGAACTGCGCCGCACCTGACGGTGCGCTCTTAATGCCTTGTGGTTGGACAGTTTTAACAGCTCATCATTCACAAACCATTGACATCTCAACATTTTGCTATTAACATTTTTGATTCAGTTTTTTATTTATGAGGAATACGTAGATGCCGGCTTCTCCGGGTGTTCTGGATCACCCTGTATAATATTTTCTTTTTACATTATTTATTGAAGATGCTGTATCTTGGTTTGCTACTCAAAATGATCATAATTATTTTGAGTAAATGAAAATAATTTTTGTTAAATTATAAAACATCATTTATTGTCAGTGTTTCTCGTTCCTCGATGATCCATTTTCTCGAAATTAAATAACGAGGGCTAAACAACTGTAAAAAATTTTGTACTAAAAACCCAGGTAGCTGAATCTGCCAAAAGCATGTATTGTAAATATGTGTTGCATAGTATTAATAGAAATCTAGCAACAGCCGAGCATAACCTACTGTTTGTCTGATATCATTAGAAATATATCAGAAAACGAACAAATCCTCGTGATGGTAAGGTGTTCTCTATTCCTGCTGCATTTTTATTATTACATTATGACCGGCAAATCATAATGGCAGAAAGTAAGTTTGAATTATAACTGTGAATAAGGGATCTGTTCTACAATCATGATTTGTTGGCATACTGTTGGCATATTGTTAGCATTTTGCTATCTGGGAATATTTTTCAACACTGGAATATTTATAGTCTGAGATTATTGCATTCTTTCAGTAAATACTATAAAGAGAGAGAGAGAGAGAGAGAGAGAGCGAATGAGCGAGAGCAAAAAGGAAGATAATTTATATATTATTTTATCAGAATTAAATTACGTATCGCATTAAAGACAAGCAAAATGACTTGATTATGAATACTGTTATAAATCTCATATAATTCATATATAGGGTACGGTCAAGATGATGCTACAAATGCATGTTTTGAAGCATTTTCTGATTAGTCAATTTGTAAAATTTTTGTTCTGATTGGTCAATCAAATACTTCAAAGCATTTATAGTATCATCTTGACCGTACCCACAGACATGCATAAATATGGTAGGTTTATCACAATTAAAAGACTATTATTTTTCAGTCTGTAACCGAAAATTTTTTCTAATAACAAAACAATCCAATACTAGTTAAAAATTTAATTTAAAATATTGACAATTTTTCATAATGATATAGATGAGATGTATAATATATATTTATGCATGTATACATATGTATACACACATATAGTATGTAATTTTTTTATTTTTCCTGATATTTTTGTGCTGTGAATATTTGCATCAAAATATAAAGACATGTATTTTATAAAAATTATTAATCAAGTCAAGTGTAAAGTTAATTATAACCATAAACTATTTCCATATTAATCATATTTTCAAATATTTAATTCGGATAAAAAGTTAAAATTGTGTTTTGAATTTTATAATTTAGAAATATAAAATTTAAATAATAAAACTATTGCGTATAAAGTTTGTAAAACCCAAATTATTCAATTTTTAACTGATATTGATTAATTGTCTTGTTACTATAGAAAGAATGTTATTTTATGACACTTCAGTGCTGACTATCAGTATTGCTTTACAATAGAACTCTTATATTTATGTGTATGTATATACAAATGAACAACAGAGAGTCATTAACAGTTATCTTGTCATTAATAAGGTGATAATATTGTATATACATGAGGCTATAAAGAGAAAATTTTAAGTTAAATAAGTTTCTTTCTGCTCATCGCCACTTAATTGTAATAAAATAATATACAAATTCTCTCCTTTCTTTCTTGCTCTCGAATTTTATAAATTCCGAGTGTAGATATAACAACCTTTCTAATATGTTTAATACAACTTGTAAAATAGCGCATAGACGTGATTTTGATCATGTAAAATCTAAGTAAACCAGATAAAGAAAAATTAATAATGTTAGTTTTTTCATCTATACTTTTACATTTTATTTAGTATTAAATAATCAAATTCTTATATTTTGTTACAAATATTCGCAGTAAAGGAAAGGAAGTCCCCCGAAATTCAAATTCATATATTTACATCTTTGTCTACTCATCTAATGTCTACTCGACATTAAGAACAATTGTGTGGTGATAATATATTTTTATTGAAATATATCAAAAGAAGACATAGTTATGTATCGTGTCAAATATATATATATATATATATATATATATATATATATAATTCAGATAAAATTTAGATAAATATACCTACGGGATATAAACTTTGTTAAATTTCCAATTTGTAAGACGAGTGGAACTTCCAGAAAGAATTTAGCTGTTGTAATTTTCTGTCGGTAGCCTCGTGTATCATGCGCAATATTCATACTTTGAGTTGCACAAGATAAACGCAATCCTTGTACTTAACAGGTAAAAGCAAGGTATTATTTCATTCAGAATGCATGATACAAGAGTGCTCTTTCCCTGTAAATATAGAGACCCTATTTGGGGAACTGGTTAAAATTCACATCTTTTACAAAAATATTTTATATGTATCATACAGTTATACATAAAAAAAACTGTTCATATCTATGTAATCTCTAATGCGCTATGATTTGTAAATAAAATATATTATTCTGCGATTGTTCATATTTTACTTCTTTTTATATTTAAATACACATGCTAGGAACTTTCAGACAATAACACACATATGGCGTATAATCGGTACAAAATAATTTATTAAATAATTGTTTCTAAAACAGAAGGAAACATAACAGTTATTCATATTTGCTATATGACAGCCAGATAACTAAAGTCATATATTATGTACACATATATTTCAGTCGTTTTACTCTTCAAATGAATTTTTCTTTGTTGTTCCTCACATACTTAATTGTGAAAGGTATACATGAGATGAAATATTAATTGAGCTGCATAATAAATATGAAAAGTTCCCGTCTCTTGTGTTTAAAACAATCGAGTTTAATTGTTTGATAGGCCAAAGTTAGAAAGCTCTTACAGCGGAAAAATCGCTACAAATGAAAATATAACTATATGCCATTTAAATAACGAATTAAAATTTAATTGACATCTAATGACTAGTATCTCATACTTTGGATACAAGAGACGAGAACCAGCACGTTTCATCGATCAATTTTGTAAGTACAAACTATTTACAGTAGAGATAGAATAAACACGTTTAGAATAACAAAATATTTTTTTATGTTTAAATTCTTCTTAAGATCTGTAAATTGTAATTAATCATCCGCAGATATTTTCTATTTCAACATTAATAATTACTGATGACGATGATTTTTTTAAATTTTCTTTTCACAACTTTTTACATGGTACTAAAACAAATGCACATTAAGTAAGCCCTATGCTATTGCACATGATTGCATATCTATTAACGTAAGAATTTAGTTTATAGTCTTTGATATACTTTCACATATTTTTAATTGCCTCAGATATTAACACAACATATTCATAATTCATCATGAGGTGCTTCAAAAATAGTAACTTTTAATCTCTCAATCAGTAATATTAAACTCTTTAAAACATCAGTTTCATCCACAGTGAGTTTAATATTAGGATTTTGATAAAATTGTAAGAGATTATCTATAACAGGTAAAAGCAAGAGTTTAATGTTCTTAAATTCAGTTTTACAAATAGGAGATACTGTGATCATACTGTCTGAGACTACTTCGAGAAAATCGTTATTTTCTATGCTAAATTGGCCAGTTAACTTTTCTTTGAAGCACTTTACCATTAAATTGCTTAGCAGTTTACAGTAATCGTGCCTCAGTAATTTTAGCTCGAAATCTGTAATAGCGTACTCTCTCATTTTCTGCTGACGCTGTTCAGCATCGTAGATCTCTTCTAAATTTCGTCTTTCGATTGTTAAATCGTTAATTAGCTTCATTGCTTTCATTTGTATCTGTAATTGATCGTCGTATAGAATCTTTCCAAGTAACTGCAAACCACCATGATCAATCCAAGCTTTCTGAGCAGCAGGAAATTGGCGTATTAAGGCACTTAGAGCAAAGAGACACCTGGATTTTACTTCAATTTTACTATTTGTAGATAAGACGTGTAATACTTTTTGGATAAAATCATTTTCTAATGCCTTAGCTTGCACTTTTGGATTTGATTGGGCGGCTGCTCCTAGAAGGCGTAATGCTTCCGATTTTATTTCATTATTAGTTCCATTGAGACATGGTGATATGATCTTAGTCAGCCTGCAAGGAAAAAAAAATTGGTTAAAATATTAGTTAACTGTTGTCAAAGAAAAACTGAATCGATGAGCATATGAGCCACGATTATCAAATTTTTCTGGATTAATAAAAACTGTTTAATTTTAGTTTTTGAAAAAATTAACAAATAAGTTACTTTTAGAAATTTAGATGACATTTATTAATATTTTTGATATATTCCTGACTCCTGAAATATTTGTTAAATAAAAAACATCAATGTTATATTTAGACTCATATCCTTTCTGTATTCAACCTTGGTAAAAAATCAACATAAATTTTATGAAAACTACTACAAACATTTTATTTTCAAAAATATATAACCTGTGATAAACAATATTTCTGATGTAAGAAATCATAAAGGATGAAAAAAGGTATTACTCAACCTTGTTTGGAACAAAATTCCAAAACACAACACAAAAACTTTGAAATTTACATTATATAAAAATTAAAGAATTTAAGAAAAAAGAGACAGTTAAGAACTAATCAAGAACTAGCATATCCTTTCTGCACTCATTGATCATTTTCAACGTCCACTTTAGATTGTTAGAAACTGAGGCAAATGTCTTATTTGCATTCAAAACATATCTATTCATTTCAAGTTCAATAAGAAGAAATCTAATTTTTGAAAAAAATTGAACTCTTGCCTCTTACATTCACCAATTCAATTGAATTTATTTGTACTTACCCATCCATGTCTGAGAATATTTTAGCATTGTCTATTTGATGAAGAAGATATTCTAAATTGTTTAAAATGTCCAATACTTCTTCAATCTCTATGTTGGTTAACGTTCCTGTAGTGATACTATTTTTATAAGATTGAAACTTTTGGAAAAACCTCTTTAATAATTCTGAATCGCTTGTAACATTGATTTTAAGAGCATTAAGTTCTTCTTTCAAAGTTTCATAAAAACGTTTAAAACGCTTCTCAGTTTTTGGTCGGGATTCTTCATCCTAGGGTAAAGAAAGAAAAATATAACAGATTATTAAATTTTTACTTATTAATTCAAAACTTGTAGTAAAAAATAATTTATATCTAGATAAATAATTATTATAATCTAGATCTACAATACTATAATAGAGATGATGCAATATGTTGTTAGAGGTGCCAAATAAACGAAACTTTAAACATAATTGCACAATTGTCATATGCAACAACATTCATGTGATTAATCTGTCCTATTTCCAATAAATAATAATTACAAACTTAATATTTAAAAACATAAATATTTAAAAAATTTAAAGGAAAAGAATAGTTACATTTATATTCGATAAATCTTCTGCTTCTTCTTGCTTAAGCTTTTTCAATCTCGCTTTCAATTCGTCGATAGGAAATTTCAAAGATTCTGAAACTTTTTTTATTTTCACAGGATCCGGCTCTTCGTTTTCCAAAACCGATTTATCCGGATGTAGTGTCAATGACTTGGAATTTGATCGATTCGCATTTTCATCATCTTCTTCTGTGTCGTCCATCAATTTAGCTTCTGTCACTCCAGTTGCAAAATTATGTCTCACATGAAGTCCCTTGGGAATTGGAATTCCTGATAAATTAGATCTTTATTACTCTACTTATTATCAGCATAGTATTTATGTTTATATTTTTAATTAAATTTTTAATTCTACATATTAAAATGTATTTATGAAATAAAATTAATTTTATTCTTTGTAATTTAACATCATACATATTAATTTTATTAAAAAGCACAAGCATTCTCATGAATATTAATTATTCATTCAAAAAATTCTTGGAGTTTTTCCAAATATTTATAAATAAATCCTAAAATATTCAAACATACATTTCAAAAGTTTCGGAAAAAATTTTACTGTTTATTAAAAAAGAAACAGAAATTATTGTAACGTAATTCGAAATGACGGGAAGAAAAATTTAATTTCTCGAAACTATTGGCTTTTGGACCACGTAATCCAATCCGAATGTGTACGTCACTGGTGGCACTCGATCGCAGATGACTACACACAATTCCTCCACTATTCCTTACTTAAAACGAATCCGGAATAATCTCCGAAAATTTTACTTCCGTTTTCTGGGAACGGTGTCCAGACCAGAGGCATCACGTTTTCGCCGCGGAAGGGAATTTTCGCACGTAGGGCGGATTTGACTGACGTGGTGCGTCGAACGGAAAGACGGATCTTGATCGGCGTATAAAGTAGTCCCGCGGGATACTCACCCTTCTTCACCGTCTGCCACTCGTGCGTCGCTATGAAGGCGCTCTCGTTTTTTTCGCCGCCGCCGAAAATCGCGAGCGGCAAGTAGAGCAGTAGGATGCACGTGTCGACACGCATTCTGACAGGGACGGGACACGACGTCGTCGTCGTCGTCGTCGTCGTCACCGGAGAGCAGAACCAGTGTACGGCTGATTTTTCACAGGCGGACCGTTTATGCGTGAATCTCGGGGTCGTCCGTCATCAGCTAGCGCGAACGCAACGTGAGATTGTCAGAAGACCGCTCGGCATGACATTTATCGCGAGACTCGTGGGCAATTCGTTCACGTGTTGCGTCCGCCACTTATTGCGTCTGGGTGCCGACGGTAGTTGCACGCGGTCGCCACCAGAGCCGATCGCCGGCCAATGATGGGGATGCGACGTTGTCGCGTCCACCGCGCATTCGAATTCTCTCGTGCGTCCCGAAAAGTGAATAATTTTTATTTATTTAAATATAATTTTGTAAAAATTCGTTACCCTAATTAGGACTTACTTCACTTATTTATATTCGTATGCAAATTAGTAATTATTTAATGAGTACTAAAATAGTAGAATCAGTTCGCTGAAAAATATTTAGCATTATAGTGATTTCACGTAATTGAAAATTCTTTAGATCGAATTTCATGTAAAGTTAAAGTTTTCTTCCAGAAATATTTTATATTATGCGATGTTAATCTTTCGAGCTTTCCGACACAATATATATATATATATAAATATATATATATATATATATATATATATGTATATATATATTTGCATTGGTATTTTTAGAATCTAATTGAATAACTTTAAGTATATAGTTATTTTGTGCTTCAAATAATATAATCGTGCAAGTTATGAGAACAAAAATAAAAAACATTAATTTGTTTTCTGAAAGGGTTGCTCTCCCTTCATGGGGAAAAAATTTGTGAAATTATCTGACGAAATTTTGCATAAATGTGATTTGCAATTATAGGTATATATTTATAAAAATATATAAATGTAGAAACATTGATCTTTTGTAATTAAAATATAATTGATAACTGCAATGTTTATGCGCAATAAATTTCGAAATAAATAGTATTTCGGCAAATTAAGAATAATGATTAATGATAAAGCAAATTATAATTATTTTAGCGGTGTTTGTAAAATTAAATTTGGAAAAATGTTCGAATTGAAAAAAAATATGTTTTAGCTGTATGTTTAAAACGTTTAGAAATATAATTGTTCACTAAAAGAATCAGATTAATTCATATATACGTGTTTATAAAAATGCATAATTATTTCTAAAGTATAATATAGAAATACTGAAATATATAAAATATTACACATTCAGCATGGAAAAATTTTAAGTAAAGATTCAAACATATTTTTTTTAATAATTATAAATTATTTATGTTCAAATTATTTTGTTGAATTTATTTTCATGTGCTTTTATGTATATATTTCAATTCCACAAACTGCCTATTGTTATTATTTTTCATTTTGTGAGTGCATTCTGCTATGACCATTCATTGGCCTCGCGAATTTAATATATTGTGTTGGTCTGGTATATATATATGTATATGTAATAATATATTTGAATTTATTTTATTCTTAACATATATCTATTATTTAGAAAAAAAATTAGAAATGTTATGTTAACAAAATTGCCACACTATGGCGAATTATCTTAGTGCAATTATTGCGAAATTTTCATCAATTATTCATAATATACATGTATGCAATTAATTTAATTTTTTTTATTCTTTCCACAATTTGCTTATAGGGTAATGTTATGCGCGGAACCATTGATACATCGAAAGGTCGAGAAATGACGGTACGAAATCGAGAGAGATAGTTGAAAACGGTTCTTTCGAAAGAAAAATGATCAGACTGGAGATTTTCGTGAATTTGGAGTATGTACATACATACATACCTCTTTTGCGGCTTTAAGCTGCCTTTTTATACTGACGCTTCACTCTCATTTTTAGCGTTAAAACAGATCACATGATCAAAATTGACAAATACCAAGCATCAATTTTGATCATGTGATCTGTTTTGACGCTAAAAATGA
>NW_012028256.1:0-571 GCF_000956235.1 Wasmannia auropunctata
TACGTGGTCGCCGTCGAGGAAGTGAGTGTCTACGCGTTTTCTAGGTCTTCACCATCGAGGAAGTGAATGTTTACGTGGTCGCCATAAAAAAAAGTGTGTCTACGTGTTTACCGTCGAGGAACTAAGTGTCTACGTATTGTCTAGATATTTGCCGTCGAGGAAGTAAATGTCTATGTAGTCGCCGTCAAAGAATTAAGTATCTTCTGGGTCTCGCCTCACTCTCGCCTTTCTCGTCTCTTTTGCAGCTCTCTCGTGTCTTTAACAATTTTCTTATTTCTTCCTCAGAACCCTTATCTCTCTCATGACTCTCTTGACTCTTTAACAATTCTATCGTCTTTTTTTCAGTACTCTTGCCCCTCTCACAACTCTCTCGTCTCTTCTACAGTTTTATTATCTTTCTCACGGCTCTCTCGTATTCCTCACATCTTTCTCAGCTGTTTCTCTGCTTTCTCATCTCTTTCTCAGAACCCTTATCTCTCTCCCGACTTTTTCGTCTTTTTTACGACTTTCACCTCTTTTTCAAGACTCTCGTCTTTCTAACAATTTTCTAGTTTCTTTCTCGGTACCCTCG
>NW_012028256.1:12471-13332 GCF_000956235.1 Wasmannia auropunctata
GAGATTACCATTGTCAGCCGCCGGTTTCGTTGTCGGGCGGATCGCGCTAGTTCAGTTTCGTTGTCCGCGTAATCGTATGTTCGTGTGTAGAGTCAATGTGTGCCATCCGCCCGGCATAGAGTTACGCGAATCGAGTAGAGTATTTTGCGCTCGCCTTGCCACAGCCGGGTCATTTGTGCGTTTCTTATGTGTTATTTCGTGTTTCTTTTGCGTTATTGAGCGTCAGCATTTTGCGTGTTAGCGTGCCGAATGTCGGCAGTGCTTCGGATTATCGCGACGCCACGTGGCGTGTGATCCATCGTACGCCGTGCGAGGCGTACTCGCGTACAGCGACAAGATATTTTCGCGGATTTAAAGTCGAGAGAGAACGACGCTAGTACACCCGTCATCTCCGGGAGCGTTCCCGGACGCGCGAATTGCGACCTCGGCGATACCGCCGACGGCTGCCGCGGCGTTAGTCGCGGCCGAACGAATCGCCTGTAAATTCCAGCACACGCAAATATATTTGTTACTCATTGTTATTGTTACAGAAATTCTGAGTGTTTTATCTCGCCCTTGCTCTTCCACATTCCTCCGCACCCTACGAACCGCCCCTCTACCGCGTTCTAGATTTCAATTTCGCGTGATAATTTGAAGGGTGGCACGCCCGCTCGTGCCTGGCGCCCAACTTCGCGTTTTTTGGATATTGTGCAATTGCGAGTTACGGTAATCGTTGCCTTTAGCCGGATCTTGTAGTCCGACACTTGAGAAAGTGCGGTCACAAATTTGGCGCCCAACGTGGGGCCCACGGAAAATTAAAGATCGTCCCTGTGGAGCGAAGAGCAAGGAAGCGTGCATATATTCTTGCGTGTGCTGTACTGC
>NW_012028257.1:0-671 GCF_000956235.1 Wasmannia auropunctata
ATAGGCTGAAAGAATCGACAGTAATTAGTAACAATAAGAAAATAACAAGTGTATTGAGCGGACGAATATTACATTCAAAAATACAAGCGAGAATACGATAATCGACGGGAATACTTGAGACGCGCAACCATGCAGCGTACTCGACGTGACAGACTCGCAATTCGCGCTTTTCACGATCGTACGACAAGATCGTGTCTCGGAAACGGAAAATTAAGAGCGGTTTCTCTTTCGGCGGTACGACTCGCTGATTACCGGCCCATCCGCGTGACATGCAAAATCATGAAGCATGCAGTGCGGGCGTGATATTCGCGGGTACGCCGGCGCGGAGCGCTCGGCGTACACGGGCAGCGTGATCGACACACGAAATCGGAACTCGGGAACTAATGTCCCGCGGGATCCCGTGATCCCGGAAACTCTTTTTAAATCCCGTGACTGGGGCACAAGGCCCTCTCGAAAACGCGAATTTTCACACGCGCACAAGGACGGGGACGACACAATTACATGGAATGGCTTGGCTGTGGCGCTCGGCGGGCGCGTGGCGGGCGCGACGGTCCTGTAACACAATATCTCGATACGCGAAGTCAGACGGGGCGCCGGGATATACGGAATCTTAATCGGCGATAGCCGAATCACAAAACGAGAACGATAAGTCTGAACGCGAGTTCCTCGCA
>NW_012028257.1:7600-8358 GCF_000956235.1 Wasmannia auropunctata
CGAGTTCGTAATCACCGTTACTCAAATCTATGGCCGGAAAGTAGCTTGCTGTGAGGACGCTAGTCTTACGAGACAGTGTAAATGTCAGTGACATGTTTGAACGAATACTGAGTTAAACAGTGTAATATCAATCTTTAAATTGATCGGCAACAGTTTGTAAAAATTGCAGACAGAGTTGCCCGCAATTGCTTTGATCATAACGTTGGTGAGACGTGTAATTGTACTCGATTCGAGTTACGCCGTCATTTAAATATCGCACCAATTCCTTCGGCGGTCGAAGATTTCCAAAACTGTCGAAATATATAGCACGATTTCCCCTCTTCGCATATGCCACCCAATGAGTACCTGGTCCTTCAGCATCATCCAAATTCACAATACCGCTCTCGTTTCGGTATACTCCCTCTGTCGGTAAGGCAGTACGCATGAAAACACCTCTAAAATATGGAATATGCATACGTTTTGCCAATTGCTGCAGTTGCATGTTGGTAGTTATGCCCTTGGGCATTTTTAGTGTTTTTTTTGACGTTTTTTTTTCTTGTCGAAACTCCTTGTCCACGCTTATATGGAGCGAGATAAAGTCCATGGCCTTCCATGACGCGATTATGACGTTTTAGTTCTTCCAGTTGACGCTGTACGGCTTTATTATCGTTCACCGCCTTTGCGACTCCTGCAGCTCCGCCAATCATCGAACCGAGAACTCCCAACAATGGCAGGATTGGCAACATACCACCGCGTTTTGCAACCGGTAGTATTCGCTT
>NW_012028258.1:0-707 GCF_000956235.1 Wasmannia auropunctata
TTTGCAGCACTACTGTCGACAGCTGTGTACAGCTGTGTCGAAAGTCTCGTGGCGCTACTTGTCGCACGCGTGACGTTACTTTTCGCACTACAGACCGTGCGGGAAGTGACTACTTCCCGCACGGGCTAGTTACTTCCCGCACGGTCTTGACTTCCCGCACGGTTGTCGGAAAATGGCTACTTTTCGAACCGCAAAGAGTGTGGGAAGGAGCCACTTTCGACGCACATGTAATGAAAAGGCATTTATTTGTGATAGACCTGTACGTGCTTTTTAAAAATGTATAATTGGTCACGGTGGTTACTGGGCTTGTGAAAGATGTACTGTCAAAAGAATAAGAAAAGTAATCGTATTATTTATACAATAACAGATGTAGAGCCACGAACCGATATGTCTTTTCGAGCTCAAAGTAATGCGGAACATCACAATGATATATCTCCTCTACTTGATATTGAACCACCAATTGATATGGTACAACAATTTCCGTTAGATTCTATGCATTTGGTTTATTTGGGTTTATTTGATGAAGAAATTATTTGATTATTGGTTGAACAGTAATTTAAATAATGTCCGCTTAAGTAATAACACAAAGATGCAACTTTCTAATTTATTAATCCATATTCAAAGACAGATAGCATCTGAATTTCAATGAACAACAAGATCCCTTTCAGAAATTAATAAATTTAAAGCAACAGAATTTCAATTTATAT
>NW_012028258.1:13002-13742 GCF_000956235.1 Wasmannia auropunctata
TAAAAAGAAAAAGAAGGAAATTGAAATAGTCCCATCAACGTGGCTTCATAGTGATCAAGTTTCAAATGCATTGCTTTGCAAATTTATGCCAGGACCTTACAATAACGAAAAAGCAACGAAATTAAAACATATGGTGAAATACAGATCTTTACCAGAAAATCATTGGCTCAGTTATCCGATAGATTTGGTAGGAAGAGCATGTAAGTAATATTTTTTTCATTAAGGATTATTTTTATATTAAAAAAATTAATTCAATATTTTACTTTAATATTTTTTTTCTGTCAATTATCACAGATATCTTATGAAGAAGCTGAGAAAAAAGCAATTGTCTTAGAAAAAGAACCATATGTATATTCCACTGATAACAAATACAGGGCAAAACAAAAAGCTTGAAATTGAAGATAAGAAATCTTTTCAATTTAAGTCGATTTCACAGCCATCTGTCTCTCATGAACTGGATGCAATTAATCTGGGGACCTATCATGAACTTTTTCGGAATGGATTCCGATCGGAATTATTCCGTTTTTCCCTAGATATTCTTAGATAGGTTATTATGAACACTCGAATTGTTTCCGAATCGATCGGAAAGTTTCCGGCGGTTCTTGGGAGCTGGCGAAACGATGATTCCGATCGGAATGAAACAGCTAGATAATAAACTGACACTTAAACTTTTAAAGGTTATACACTGGACGTGTTTCCGTTGCATCATTTTTTAAATTTTTAAAAGAATTTCTAACGCG
>NW_012028259.1:0-623 GCF_000956235.1 Wasmannia auropunctata
TAATACCGCGAATACGCGCGCTCCTTCTGATTTGTATGTTCCGTCCCGCGAAAGTTACCGCGAGTGCGAGCATTCCTTGTACGGAACGTTCCTTCCGGTTCACGTGTTTCGCCCCGATATTACTGCGAGTGTGCGCATTACTTCTGATTCGCACGTTTCGTCTCGCGGAGAAATAAATTTCAAATTGAAACCGGATACATTTGATGGGAGGGTCCCTTTGCGTGAATTCTTTTCACAGTTTGAACTTATTGGTCGAGCGAATCGTTAGGATGATGAGACGAAAACTGCCGTTTTAGTATCGTGTTTAAGGGGTAGAGCGTGCAGTATTAGAGAGTGTGCAAATTTGGACAATTTGGAATATGCAGAACTAAAGTCAAAATTAGAGTTGCGTTTCGGAGAGAGTCAAACTTTACAAAATTATTACTCTCAATTTACAAATAGACGACAAAAATTTGGAGAAAATTTGGCTGCTCTCGGCCCTGATATAGAGAGATTATCACAGTTGGCGTATCCCGAGTGCTCTCATCTAATTCGCGACAAAATTGCGTGTGCACAATTTGTTTCCGCATTGCCTGATGGATTTATTAAGAGAACTTTACAATTAGAAGGGTTAACATCTTTAA
>NW_012028259.1:2971-3585 GCF_000956235.1 Wasmannia auropunctata
TTTGACTTCGTCTCTGGTACTTNTTTTCCAAAGGAGGAGGAAAATTTATTCTTGACACGGACGCGTCAAATTTTGGAATTGGCGCGGTCTTATTACAGGAGCAAAATGGTGTTGAAAAAGTAATCGCTTACTTTAGTCGTGTATTAAATAAAGCCGAGAGAAATTATTGTGTTACGCGTCGGGAACTTTTGGCTATAGTAGAATCGATAAAATCGTTTCACCATTATTTATACGGACGGAAATTTGTCGTGCGTACGGATCATGTTTCACTTAGGTGGCTAATGTCTTTCAAAGACTTGGAAGGACAATTAGCACGATAGATAGAAAGACTCCAACAACATGATTTTGAAGTAGTTCATCGGAAGGGCCTCTCTCATAAGAACGCTGATGGACTGTCTAGACGCCCATGTGCGGATTCCAATTGCCAGTATTGCGTCAAAGTAGAGCTGAAGGAATTTTCGAAACAAGAAAATTCCATTGCTCGAATAATTCTTTCAGAAGAGAATTCTAAAGAATGGCGAAAGATGCAATTGGAGGATCCGGGCGTTTCTTTCATTCTTTCAGCGAAAGAAACAGGACTGCGTCCCCCTTGGCAAGAAATCGCTGCAAGAGAT
>NW_012028260.1:0-633 GCF_000956235.1 Wasmannia auropunctata
TTTTAACTTTTAAATCATTTACGGATCAGAACTTTTAAATCATTTAAATGCCAGTAATTGCTGCTCATCAAAATAACGCAAGAACAAGACGTAAGTATTTGTAATATTTACAAATATTTTTTAAATTTAAATTCTATTTAAAATTTTATTATACATATGTACATTTTTTCAATTTCAGATGCTGGATATAGACTTAGAGAATGTGGATTTGGATGGAAATATAGACTTGTTCAAGTCTCTTCCCTACTACCCTGCAAGTTCAAGACGGCTACAAAATTTTACAGAGGTCATTTCCACCGCTGCTCCTCCGCATCATGCCACCGCCGCCACCGCCGCTCCTTCGCGTACCGCTACTGCCGCTGCTTCTCCGCATGCCGCCGCCGCTGCCGCTCCTTCGCGTACCGCTACCGCCGCTACTCCTCCGCATGCTGCCGCCGCCGCGCGCACCGCCTCCGCCAATACCATCGCCGCCGCCGCTGCTTTTCCGCGTGATTCTACCGCTGCTGCTCCGCATGCCGCCAACATAGATGCTTCTCAACGTAAGTTACATAATATATGTATAATACTTTTATGTACAAAGTTTTTGTAGCTTTTTTTAAATTCTTATTGCATATACTTTTAAGTACTTAAATA
>NW_012028260.1:6608-9691 GCF_000956235.1 Wasmannia auropunctata
AAAGTTTGAATCGACATTATATCAGAAAATGTCGCTAGATCTTGTATTGCTGTTATAATTTCTGAGATATTTGAACTGAAAGTATGTTTGACATAAGAATTCCAGATAAAGCTATGGTAGCGTCACGACATTTGCGCAATGAAGTAACACGCAGATTTTTAGGTACTTGGCGTCGCGCCGCTACCGCGTCGCTTGATATTATATTTATAAGTTAAAATTTTTTAGTCAGCGAAATGTCCGCGGTATAATGCATAGTATATTATGGTTGCAGGAACCGTACATAGAAATAATTATTATGATTGTAACATTTATATAGCAGCTACAATCACTAAAGCAACCATATAGATCACTTTCAGAGTACTATGGTTTATAACTTTTTTATATGGATAATAAAAAATATTATTATTATTTTGTTGTGATAACCCTAACTTTTTCTCCGTGCGCATAATAATTATATGTACCACATTATACACATTATTACATTTCCGTAGTCTGAGAATACTAATTACGTACATTTTTCTATTCTTCGTTACAGATTACATCCCGTGCGCTCATGGATTGAATAACAGACTCCGACTTCCCCGGCGGACATTGGCTCGCTGACGATGAGATACAAATTGAAAGCGCATCGATGACTGCAAAAAGTCCTCGCAGACACGTCAGCGGCAGATTTCAATTAGATTGAAAGCGAAATCACAATCGAGACACGGTAGTGTCTCGCGCTAAGTATAAAACGCGTAGCGCGAGGCCGCCTCACGTCTTTATACACAATGCGATTCTGTCTTTTGTCGAATGTAAAGGTCGATGCAGATGACATGATACTGCCCAGCGAACGAAAGCTAGACGGGCTAGGAAGTGAAGATTAACCGAAGGGATTGCGCACATGCGTCCACCCACCCACTCGCAATCACGCATGCACCGAGGGGAACCAACGAGATTTTTCTTTCGAAGGACGACTTAGGTGAACGTATAATTAGATATCAAGTATGCTCGGTCCTACCCGGCGATTATCTACAATCTGACTTCAAAGCACCTGTTTCGCGGAAGCAAACTTCCACCCGGGCCACAGATAAAGTTTGCGCGGACACTTAATAATTAATTGGAGAATGTATCCAATGCGCGCTGCAAATGCTATTTGCATATGTTACGAACCGTCTAATGACACGACGGTGACATATAGGGGAGATCGAAGTTCCGGGGAGCAAGTTGTTCTGACGGTTATATGTTTAAAATGAAAAGAAGTAGCATTGTGTTTTCAATTGTTCTCGTCGCGTGATTTTTTTCGCGCGACTCGCGCGATAAAAACAATTGAAAATAACATTTAATAACATTTACATTTTGAAGATACTAGCACTACAAACGCGCGCTTTGAGCGCGCTATTTAACACTTCTTACGAATATAATTTACAATAACATCAACCTCAATACACACAACTGTCGAAATGCAATAACACAGCCGTTTACACGAAGTAAGCGCAGCGAGACAACCAATCAGCATCGCGGAAAAGCGACAACAAATAATTTCGAGAAATGCGAGTTATCGACTTTACATGCACTTTTTTAGATAGGATATAATCGTCAGAACAACTTACGCGTTGCAGATAGTTAATCGTCAACGTTTCACGATCCAATAATCAAAACTACCGGGTAATTAAGTTGCACCGTACAACTGATCGCCTTGCAGAACGAAAATTCTACGCAGGCAGACCCGGGTGGCCGCGAGGGAAATTCGCAAGTGCTTTGAAGTCAGCTACAGCTATTCGCAGGAAAATTACCAAGAAGG
The DNA here is from genome assembly GCF_000956235.1 of Wasmannia auropunctata. Classification (NCBI taxonomy): domain Eukaryota; kingdom Metazoa; phylum Arthropoda; class Insecta; order Hymenoptera; family Formicidae; genus Wasmannia; species Wasmannia auropunctata. The sequence continues at coordinate 8,392 of NW_012028260.1, forward strand.
AAGTTCAATATATAATCATACGTTACCCCTATTGTAAGCAAGATCCCATCTGTTCCCCTCACGCATGCGTGTTTACGAGTGGGCGGGCTTGTGTGCCTCCCTCGGTTAATCTTCGGCCTCCCTTCCGTTCGTCGGGTAGTATGAGCAGTAGTATCGCATGCGACTCTCTCAGTTAATCTTCGGCCTCACTTCCGTTCGCCGAACAGTATCAGCGTGCAAACAGCGTAAGTGCATCGTATCCGTATTCGCGTATGAATGAAGGATTGCTGCACGAGTCGGTTCACGTTAAAATATCTCTTACTCACTCATTACCTTATAAGTTAAAATACTAATATAATATAACAATGCACAGGGGAATATTTTTCAAACAGGAAACGCGGTAGCGGCTGCCGCCAAGTATATTTTTTCGCTACATGATCAGAAAACGTTTTTACTGACAGAGACGCTACAGCGTATATATCCTTTACCGGATAACACTTCTGTAGAAATAAATTTTTATTTTTTTTTATTATATAGATATTATTGATAAATGCTTATTTTGTGAACAAAATCTATATTTTTCCAATCACAATGATGTAATAACGATGTCTATAAGTGTATTTAATGATGCATAAGTGTATTTTTTTACCCGATTTTATATCATTCAGATACGTCGTCTTCATCGTAAAATTTCAATCTTGTCCTTTTTGGTCTATAATTTCGCCGTTGTTGTCGCCGTCTTCTTCTTCGTTAAATTTTCGTAAAATTTCAATGTTGTATATGATCTCTTTCGTTTATTAAATCGTTGTCGACGTCTTCGCAAATTTTCAATCTTGTCCCTCGTCTCTCTCCTGGTTTTCTCGTTTTCCTCTTTCTCTCTCTGCTTGTCCCTCTTACGGCTTTCTCGTCTCTCTCATAGTTCTCTCGTCTCTCTCACGACTCTCTTGTCTCTCTAACAATTCTTGTCTCTTTTTCGGTACCCTCACTTACGGATCTGTTGTTTCTTTCTCGTTTCTCTCAAAACTCTCTTGTCTCTCCCACGAATTTTTTATCTCTCTTATCACGTTGGATAGACTAACTCGAGAATCTTTTCGATGACATGGTAAGTAAATGTCTACGGATTCGCCGTTGAGGAGTTAAGAGGATCCTAAACCCTAGATCAAACTCCAAAAATCCGCTGTTTTACCGACAATTTGTGAGTATAAATGCGTGCGATATTGATGTAGTAGTGTGTAGTGATGTGTCATGTTTATTACCACATCAATATATCTCACGCATACATATACACAAATTTGTCGGTTACCAATATGTTTTTATTTAG
>NW_012028261.1:0-436 GCF_000956235.1 Wasmannia auropunctata
CGTCTTCTTGATCGTAACGTGAAGTAGAGTATCTCTTTGAAAACGGCTCAAAATGGCTTGCTTGAAAGAAGGCCACGTATCATTCACAGTACCTGTGTTCAGGTCGAACCAACGACGAGCAGTTTTCACTAGCTTGCTCGTTGCCGTCAATAACACGACATCTGGAGACGCACCATGGATGCGTGAAACACGTTCCACCTTCTGTAACCATAATTCCACGTTATCTTCCTCCGATCCACTAAACTCCGGCAACTGAGAAGTCAACAATTTATCCGCCTGTCCCGGCGAAAGCGTTGTGATCACTGAATTTCTAGCAGGCTGATACATGCTTGAAGCCGACATTTGAGCGTATAATGCTCGAGGCGAAGATACCGGTTGAGCCGGTACTTGATTTTGCCCGAGAGACAACGCAGAAAGTAGCTGTGTCATTGTCTCT
>NW_012028261.1:844-1361 GCF_000956235.1 Wasmannia auropunctata
GAGTTCCTCGAACGAAAGGCTCTGCAACCGGTGTCGATCCATGTTCAAAATGGCGTGACCACAAGGCACTTATTACTGAGATAAAAATGGCGATGCGTAGCAACGACGCGGACGAGACAAAGACTTGGCGTACAGCGAGTCGCGCACAACGATGTTCCGATTACTGTACTCCTAAAACCGCACTATCCCACTTCTGATGCTGTAAGCTTATTATGAGTTGGTGATAACTACAAATTCTTGAGTCACGTTGCCGTAAACGGTAATCCGCGTGTAGGAACGAAAGGATGCAAAGAATTAACGTAGTGAATCGTAGAGTCAGGGCGAGCAAAATAGCAGAGGGAGAAAATGGTAGTTGGGTCAGGAGAAGGATGTAACACGAACTTAGCCAAACTCAATATATTTACTATCACGGATTATACACGTTAGAATGCGCGAGAGATTAGACACGACGACTGTACGCTTACACGGTCACACGACGAGTCAACACACGACGGTGCTACGCAACTACTTTCCTCTT
>NW_012028261.1:1796-4233 GCF_000956235.1 Wasmannia auropunctata
TTCAAGCTTCATAACTCGACATTTATTTAACTAAAAAAGAACTTTATTATTGTGTTTTAAAAAGCTTTCGACACCAGCTGTTAGATTCTAGAATAAAAAATAGGGTGTTCTATTTGAAAAAATCGATGTGACTTTGACCTGAAATGTTTCAGATAAAAGTTTTAGAGTTTTAAGGGGCACATTTGATAGCAGTATTATTGTGACCTTGGAGACGTCACCCAAGGTCACAATAATACTGCTATCGAATGTGCTCATTAAAACTTTAAAATTTTTATCTGAAACATTTTTTGGTAAAAAGACATAGAAAAAAAATATTTAGAGTGGGACGTTAAAATGGCTCAGCCTGTACACAGTGGTCTTCAAGTATTGATAGGTACATTGAAAATGTAGCCAAAACGGCTTTCACAGCTTTATTTGTGATCATTTTTATAGGTTTAAAAAATGCAAACCCTGGAACTGTAGCTGATCGTTTTCCCAAGATAACTCAAAATTACATTTTCTAATATTTATAGACCATATGTAATTGAGGCGAATGGTCTAAGTTTGTAGTGGAGAGCGTGCGAGGGAGAGCATACTGCTCCGGCCAACGGTGATCTTCCTTATTACTCTACGCTGTTCGTTTTTGCGGGGTTCGTTTTTCGCTCGCTATGTGCGCGGTTGGCGAAGAATTGGTAGTCACCGGAAATAAAGTGATGTGGCTTTTTTTTTTACAACAGTATATTTTGTCAAACTTATCTACAAAAGCTATGTACAGTGAATCGTATGTGTATTCTTGTGTATTCTTGTGTGGCCCTGAAAAGGGCCGATTGTCCGCTTTCGCCTAGGTCGGAGGCTTACGCGGGCCTCATGCTATACGTGGCTGCGTAAGGGTGAAGCTCCACGGGTGTGCTTCGCTGGGTGTCTGTGTCGCCTTGTCGTAATTGTACACCTCTTTTGTCTGTACCGATGCGGACCTCCGTTCGGGCGCCGGGCTGGTTTGAGTCGCTCTGTCGGCCGTGCTGCACTGCTTTGGGCTGTGATCTGCAGCTAGTGGTTGTATGCAGGGTGGTACTGCCAGGGCCTGTAGAATCACTTTGGGCGATGGGTGATCGTCGACCTCGCCCGATACCCTTCGCTGCCGTCGGCGTGAGTCCGCTGATGCTGGTCCGAACTCTATCGCTACGAGTCTCCACCCGTCCGCCGGAGTTGTTTTCACTGGCGGCTTTGCTGTGGAGCTGGAGCGTCTCGATGTTGCTACCTTGCGGGGCCTGGTAGCGGCCCTTGTAGAGGCCTCGGCAACGCCGGGACGAGTTGCAGTAGCAGGCGACAGCTTGGTGCTGTTGTCCTGATTTTCTTCCAAAAAGACGGGGCTTTTTGGAGTACTCTTGTTGAGTACGAACGCGTCTTCAATCCGTGTCTGATCTTAGCTCGTAATATTGGGCCTATTTATGTCCTCCCAGACCGTTTCTTCATTGCGAAAAACTTGGCCCTCTAGCGGTGTGTCTCTGAAAATGGCACTCGCGGCTGGCGTGTGATCGCCTCGTGCGCCTCGGCGCGGGCGCAAAGTCCGTCGCGCGAGACCCGGCGTAGACGCGCGATGTGCCGGGCGGCCGCGGGGGCTTGGTGGCGCGCGCGTCGCGCGCGTGCTTGAGTGGCGCGGATACGCCGCCACAGTAATCATGAAATGTTATTTGGATTATTAGAAATTACATTTTCTAATATTCATAGATTAATATTTATATATTACATTAATATTTATATTTATATTTATATTCATAATATTAATATTTATAGACCATATGTAATTGTTACGTCCAATCCCCGGGAAATAATTTATCGTTAGAGAAAGGAAAAATCGAAGAGAGTCCTGTTTAGGAACGAGGGTGGATCCGAAAAGGAGGGGAATACGGAAGGACGTAAGCAGATAGCCTGTCTCGCAAATAGGCGCGGTGGCATATGTGCGAGTCGAGGGCGCTTTAACCAGGCTTGGCAGACGAGTCAACGTCCTGAAGGGACGATTTTACTCGATCTCAAGCCAGCGCGATCGTTGGTCAAGGAACTTAATCCTTTTGACTCAGGATCGGACCTGTGCGATTTTCTGCAGGGAAGGAGGAAGTGAACGAGGGTGAACTCGTTTAGTGAATTGTAGAGAGTTTAAGAATTAATTGATACGAACAAATTTATTTCTAATTACGTTTACAATGCTTATAGTATGTGAACAAGAGAGACTTGCTACATTTATCATTCCTATTATTACGAATCGAAAGATCTAGCGCTGTGGATTATAGGATACTAATAATTGACGGATAGTACTTTCGGACTCTGAATTCATTAATAGTATATACTTATATATGTATGTATATATATATATATATATTTATTTATTTATTTGTTCTTATATATTAAAATAAAGAAACGGACGCGAACATATGAGCGAAGATCGGAAGAGCACACGTCT
>NW_012028261.1:14429-14904 GCF_000956235.1 Wasmannia auropunctata
GTAGAGACTTTAAGCTTTAAAATGCTTTTTTGATCATTCCGATACGATCATTTTTCACGAAGTTACACTCTCTTGAAATTTGCCTATTTTTAGTGATCGGAATGAATGATGCTTTAATTTTGCTGTCGAGTGTATATATATATATATACACAGTGCGGTCCATAAGTTCCCGGACTGATTTTTTTGCAGCCTCCCCATTGACGCCATTTATCGGACGACTGTTGAACTACATAGTGTGAATCTTTTCGAACAGTCATGTTGAGTGGCATAATTTTAGCCGCAGTTGTTGAAGAGTGAGGACGTTTGACATAGCCTGGTGTTGTGTGTGTGCGTCACAGGCAGAGAAAGGATTGGCCAACGCAGCTAAAATATAGCCGTGGCAGCTAATGTGTGTTTTAAAATATAAGGACAACTAATATTGTTACTACCAAAGCTAAATTTATTAGTTGTTAAAATTTAGGCGCTACAGCAAAAA
>NW_012028262.1:0-1038 GCF_000956235.1 Wasmannia auropunctata
AGAACGCAACTTTCGCTCACACAAGCCGAACGAAGAAGAACCAAAATTACAAAAATTAATAGATACGATAATACAGAGCGTGACGAATTTTCAGCGCCCTCTCTCGGGACGGAATATACATAACTCTAACATAGAGGTTATGCTTAGTGTCATATATAAATAGTTGATTTATAATCAAGTGTTAATTTATAATCCAGAATTGATCCTCATCTCATGTTTTTATTTACAAAAGATTGATTAAAAAATTGATAAAGTTTTAAAGACTATAAATAAAACGAAAGCAATGAGTAAATAAAGAAATATAAAGTGAATGGTAATTTTTCTTTGTCTTTTATAAAAATATGTATATAAAACGTATATGTTTTGTTATATATAAAAGATCGCTTGCTTATTTGTATTAATTCTTTGCTAACTTCTCATTTAATATCACAAATTATAGTCAATTATTTATTAAACAATATTTAACAAAACTAAGATTATTTTTAAGTTTCTAAATTTAATTATAAGTTTTTATGAATTAATCGGTTTTTGTCATTATTCTATGTATAAAAATATAAAGCATGAAATAGTATAAAAATTGTAATAAATAAATATTTTACAGAATTTATTTTACATTTTATTTCAATAGCTTTTCAATAACTTTTGATAATTTTAATAATTAAGGATGTTTAGTACCTATAATTGTAGCAAAAAGTTAAAGGACTGATTTTGACAAATATGCTCTTCTCATATAGTTTGAGTAATAAGGATTGTGCAGAATGTTACCATTTATTCAAAACTAGAGCGCAGAAATGTTTTTGTTGTTTTTTTCCTGAGAATTTTCTAATTCTATGACCAAATCTAATCTGAAAATTCAAATTAAAATCCTTATAACTTTGGATTGCTTCAGTGAATCGACTCCGGCTTCTGTCTTAAGTCTTTCAACATATATAAGAACAATCTGTAAAATTTTTTTTAAATTCCCATTATTTAAAAAATTCTATAGGTATAAAATTTTTATATTCTATACCTATAGAATTTTTAAAATAATGAGAATTT
>NW_012028262.1:7824-8555 GCF_000956235.1 Wasmannia auropunctata
GCCCTATTGTTCTCGGTGGGGCAGAAGCTAAAGTGAGAGGGCTACACCCCGCACTTCTCTTGTCCTTGTTCAATCGTTGGTGGGGAGAAGAAAAGAGGGGAGACCCTCGCCGCGCCGGCCACCATCAGCCGTGCGGCACGCAATTTTATTACAGAATTATATCACGAATTTGAGTTTTATAATAATTTGAATTTTGTTACAGTAATATCACAAGTTATTATTTAACATAATATTATTTTTCTTTAGTTTATAACATTATTGTTATAAAAAGTTTATAAGTAAAATTTATAACAATAATTGCAAACTTAGTATACTTAAATTAATTTCTATTACTTTTATCAACTATTCTATGAAACGGATGATACTTATATCAACGAGTCAAGCATATGACACGTGCTGCTCTAGCAATAAAAAAATATATATATAACACATATGTATTTATATTATAATATTATAATATGCATAAAAAACGGGCACGCCAAGTATGCTGCTGCTGGAGATTTCTTCCTATCTTTGATTTTTCTGTCACGTAATTTGCTATTTGTTATCGAAATCCCTTTTTAATTTCTGCGGTCCTCATTACGCTATCTATTGTATTTCTTGTTTTTATTTTTTACGTATACATTGAAAATAATACAACATGGATTTTATTTGTTTAATTTGATATAATATTTTTTTTCGAGGTATATTTTTTTAGTTTTTAATTCAATTACATAAATATACTTGAAATA
>NW_012028263.1:0-456 GCF_000956235.1 Wasmannia auropunctata
TTTCTAAATGTAAAAATTTTAGTTTTAATACACAACAATTTAGAAAATTAATTTTTAAAACAGTGAATATAATAAAAAAGGGAAAATGTATGTACAAATTTTTTTATAAGAAATAAACGAACACAATGTATAAATCCGCGTGATTTATTATTATTACTATTATTTTATATTATAATTGAACATTCTTATTTAAAAAAAATTTATTCAGCGATACTCGCGTCAGTCTCATTTCGCAAGTCAGACACGCCGCCGTCGTCGTCTTCGGCATAATCAGGCATAAAAAATAGGAAAATTTCAAGATAGTGTAATTTCGTCAAAAATGATCGTAACGGAATGATCCAAAAAGCATTTCACAGCTTAAAGTATGATCTCCTTGTAAAATCCATAATTCATTAAATGATTCTTTAACAAAGCTGCACGGATGCAAATGGAGATGCATCAAATCTAAAAATTTTA
>NW_012028263.1:12688-13449 GCF_000956235.1 Wasmannia auropunctata
TTATTAAAAAAAACCAATAAAAAATATTTTAAAAGAAGATGTAATGTAAAATAACACATGTATAATAATAAATCACACATGTAAAAAAATGTACAATTCTAGTTTACTCCGAATTTCTAAATATATTTAGGGATTAAAATTGGACTAAATTAGAATTTAATTCTTTTTTACAATGATTTTCAAATGTATTTGTATTTCTATAAGTAATTTAATTTACACGTACATTCCTTGCAAATGTATAATATATTTATTTTTTATATGTACGTAATAAGACATTTATTGTAATAATTGACAATAAATAGGCGAGAATTTTTTTAATAACATGAATTGTGATTATTTTTTTAAACATTTAATTGCTCCTCGTATTTATTTACAATTCTTGTTGACTGTTAATATTAATTTTTACTGATTTAACAAAACATTAAAATAAAATTGTTGTGAAAATATACTAATGAATTCTTTTGGATTCTGTGTGCTATCTGGAAAAACATATCCGCTGCGAGACATATACGCAGCAAATAAATGAGTGAAAGTTATTTGATCAGGCAGATGTATAGCATATATATGTGTATAGTCAAAAGCTATTTTCCTAAAATAACTATTTGTCTATATACGACATAAAAACCTATAACTTACTACCCGCCGACTTAGACATAAAAGATAAAATATGTCATAAAAAATGCACCTGCCTTTTGTAACGCAGCCCTAGTTTAAAAATGCGATTGGGTTGGTTGCAGAGACTGACAATAAGATAATTAAAA
>NW_012028264.1:0-1516 GCF_000956235.1 Wasmannia auropunctata
TAACTCAATTACTAAAAATTAGATATTATTAAAGCAAATTGAAATTACATTCGCGCCATTGCTAAATTTCGAATTAAAAATTTGAATTAAAAATTCAGATTAATGTTGTCTTTCCTAGCGGAATCGGATTTAGACGGATTACAATCGATTTTATTGAATCAGTGTTTTTGTAACTGAAACAAATTAGATGTTAAAAAATATATATACGATTTAGGCGGATTATTTTAGATATTATATTGGATATTATATATCCATACGGTTATTCGAATTTATTTGAATTGACAACAATATGGATTAGAATATAATGATTTCAGATTGGAAATAATCCGCAAAAGTAATATTAAAACCAATTATAATTCGTTCGGAATTAAAACCGATTACTTTTAATCTGGGCGCGGATTGAACCGATTTAACCGATTAAAATCGATTAAAACGGATTACGTTTTAATTCCCCATCCTGATAAAGGCGGTAAACACCACAGTCTGAATAAGTTTCACTTTACGTACCTTTTACGACTATATTTACTGACTTTTTTGATATCGAGAAAGCATATCATCAAATAGAATTAGCAGAAGAATCGCAAGCGATCACAACGTTTGTGACGGATTTCAAACTTTTTAGATATAAACGGCTCATGTTCGAAATTAATTGTGCTCCTGAAATTTTCCAAAGAATTTTAAGAGATGTGTTAAGTAGCATAGAAGGTGTTATAAATTATTTGGATGACATTCTAGTCTTTCATAAAACGAAAGATGAACACGACCGACGCCTTAAGATGGTAATGGATCGGTTAAAAAGCAGAGGTTTAACAGTAAATGGAAAAAAATGTCACTTTGGAAAGAAAAAGGTTACGTTCCTGAGATTTAGGATTTCAGGAATTGGAATTAGACCGTTAGAATCTAAAATTAAAGCAGTGGAAAATTTTAGGAAACCGGAAACTCCGAAAGAAATCCGTAGTTTCTTAGGGTTAGTCAATTTTTGTGTGGCATTTATACCAAACTTATCGACAATAAGCAAACCTCTGAGACAGTTAACGAGAAAAACGGTAAAGTTTAAATGAGGAATTCAACAAGATAAAGCTTTCGAAAAACTAAAACAGAGTTTAACTAATGCAAACGTCTTAGAAACTTTTAAAAAAGATGCGCGTACCAGAATCATTGCAGATGCTAGTCCAGTAGCCCTAGGCGCGGTTTTAACACAATTAGGAATAAATGGCTGGATAGTTATTTGTTATGCTAGTAGAGGATTAACGGATTCAGTTTTTGAACTGGCATGGTTGCACGTCATATTGCTTAAAAAGTAATTCGCGTGGCCCGCGACATTAACGCCACCATACGGCGTTAGAAGACACTTGTAACTAATCATGATTAATAAGATTCACTCAGAATCTCTTCTTCTGCTCATAAAATTAAAAGTCCTGGTTTGACTTGAACGTCCCTCGTGTATATATATATATATATATATATATATACACGACGGACGTTTAAGTCAAACCAGGACTTTTAATTTTATGAG
>NW_012028264.1:8872-9382 GCF_000956235.1 Wasmannia auropunctata
TCTGGCAGCATTGGCCCCTCCTAAGCTGAATAAGGAGCTTGCGGCCGCGTTAACCCCTTCAGTGGTCAAGCGCGATGAGTATCAATCACTTTCACAGGCACAGGTGGGCGCCTGCCTCAATGCCCTTGGCTCAGGCATGTCACTTCTATTAAGACCGGAGGTCTTACATAGGCTTAATAACGAAGCAAGGTCAGCCCTGACGTACTTCTCGGAGGGCATCCATTTATTGTCCGACCACCATTATCGCCTTTCTCTAGCCAGAAGGGCCTTCACCAAACCCTCCTTAAACATCATTGGTAAGAATGCCGCGGACTCTGCTCCCATCGACAAGTTTCTGTTTGGTCAGAATTTCGCCGAGACTCTCAAGGCAGCGCAGGCGTGTGAGAAAACCGGACGTGAGTTAGCCAGATCTACACCTCAGGTGGGGAAAAAGACGCTACAACCTGTACGTCAGGCAATTCAACCGCGAAACCAGCCCACTCCGGCCAAACCAGCTTTTTCGGGAAACCG
>NW_012028265.1:0-681 GCF_000956235.1 Wasmannia auropunctata
TGCTGAAACCTGCCTCTGCAAATTTTCTTAACGATATTAAGTTCTCTGAAATCTCTTCTGCTGCCAGAACATTAGTCAATCTGATTTTATTCAACTCTGAATTCTCTGCATGAATGTAAAGATCACCTTTACCATCTATTTTTATATCGGCTTTTCTGTCTTTATTTGCACTCCGAATTACACCTTTTTCAGTTCTCTTAAATTCTCTGAGAATCAGATTGCTCTTGACTATATGTTCCGTGGCACCTGAATCGGCTACAAAATTAATTTGTTTCGGGACATTGATTAACAAAGCACTCTTACCTTTCTCTTGTTGTGATCTATTGTCCTTTTTGAACCGATTGAGTTTCTTGGAGTTCTGTGACTTCTTCGATTTTTCAACCCTTCCTCCCTTCGCTCCGGTGTAACCCTTTGCCTCTTTCTCTGTTTTCCCTTTAGCCTCTGTATTTTTATTTTTAAGAACGTTGGTCTTACTTCTGGAATTTCCAACGCCGTCAGATGTTCTTTTAGGACAATTGGGTCCCTTGTGCTGCGCCATCTTGTTGCAGTAATAACAGAATGACCAACCTTGCTCTGCAAATGGGCACCTCGACGACATGTGACCTAACTGATTACAGTTATAGCACTTCATCGACTCAGTGCCACGCTGGGTCACATTGCTCTTTCTGACCATCTGTACCT